>NC_092749.1:6205120-6483451 GCF_047496795.1 Chiloscyllium punctatum
GCATAAACAGTCCTCAACAGGTCCACAGCCTTTTTTACATTGAAGTCAGTGAAAAGAGAGAGCAGCGAATCTGAAATCACCAGAAACCATCAATGCAACCAGACAGTACAGAAGAGGCACTTTCGCCCATTGGTCTGCATTGCCGAAAATTACTCTCAATCTACACTAGGCTGACTTGCCCACACTGGACCCACATTCTTGACCCACATTCTGACATTTCAAGTGGTCATCCAAATACCGTTTAACTGTGAGGTTTGCTGCCCAGGCAGTGCATTCCAGATTCCCAATACGCTCTGAGTGAATTTTTTTTTAAATCCCCTCTAAACCTCATATCTATCACCTTAAAACTAAAATCATTATTGAGTCTTCAATTGAGGGAAACAGCTGCTTTCTATTCAACCTGTCAACGCCCCTCATAATCTTGTACACTTCTATCTGATTCCCCCACCCCCATCCCAACCTTCTCTGCTCCAAAGAAAACAGGCCGAGCTTATCCAGCCTCTCTTCATCGCTGAAATGCTCCGTCCCAGGCAGCATCCTGGTGAATCTCCTCTACACCCTCTCCAATGCAATCCCATCCTTCTAAGAGTGTGCTGACCAGAACTGCGCGCAGTACTCCAGTAGTGGCCTGACCAAAGTCCTGTACAGCTCTAACATAACCTCCCTCCTTTTCTAATCATGTTTCAACCAATAAAGGCAACAGTCCCATATGTCTTCTTTATGACCTTATTAACCTGTTCTGCCATCTTTAGGGATCTGTGGGCCAGCTCCCCAAGATCCCCCTGCTCCTTTAGCCTCTAGTCTCCTGCTTTCCTACATTTACCTGAACAAACTCTGCAGACAATTTGAGCAGAACAACTTCCCCAAAGTGCCATGTGATATTGACCAGTAAATCTGTTTTTATAACATTCATTGAGAGAGAAAGGTCGGTCAGGGCAGTGGAAACAACTTCCCTGCTTCTCCAAATACTACTGGATGAGACTTGACACACACCTGAGAGGGCAGAGAGTCCTTGGTTCCTGTAACACTGAGAGTGGCAGTGACACAGTATCAGTTTGTCACTCTCCCTCACTGTCGCTGGGTCAAAAGCCTGGGACTGGCTACTTAATGGCATTGTGGGTCAACCCACATCAGGTGGACTGCAGCAGTTCAATAAGACAGCTCACCACCAACTTCTCAAGGGGCAACTAGGGACAGACAATAAATGCTGGCCCAGCCAGTGATGCCCACATCCTATGAATAACTATTAATAAATTTTGAGTTCAATAAAGGCAGATATTTTCAGAACATTTTGTATATTGTATATTATCATTGCCTTCCCGTTTGAGCTACTTTAAGCTCTCTATCTCCTGGACCATCAGCAAGTCACAATTGGCCTTTCACATGACGGACATAACCAACAACTCTTCCACCCACCACTCTTCCAGTTTCTCTCTCTCACACACAGACACACACACACATGCACAGACACACATGCACATACTCACATCTACACACCAACACATGCACTCAAACAGATGCTCACACACATTGTGGAAGGCATGGTGGCACAGTGGTTAGCACTGCTGCCTCACAGTGCCAGAGACTCAGGCAACTGTCTGTGTGGAGTTTGCACATTCTCCCCGTGTCTGTGTGGGTTTCCTCCGGGTGCTCCGGTTTCCTCCCACAGTCCAAAAATATGCAGGTTAGGCGAATTGGCCATGCTAAATTGCCCATAGTGTTAGGTGAAGGGGTAAATGTAGGGGAATGGGTCTGGGTTGGTTGCTCTTCGGTGGGTCGGTGTGGACTTGTTGGGCCGAAGGGCCTGTTTCCACACTGAAAGTGATCTAATCTAATCTAATTATATACACACACTCAAAAATGTAACTGATTAAAATGAAATGTAGAAAGTAAATCTACTTGATGGCGACCATGAAACAATTGTCAATTATCATCTGATTTATTAATGTTCTTTAGGGGAGGAAACCTGCCATTCTTACTGGTTCTGACCTACACACGACTCCAGATCCATAGCAATGTTCTTGACTCTTAACTACTCTGAAACTCTTGAGCAAGACACACAGTTCAAGGGCAATTAGAATTGGACAACAAACATAAATCTTGCTAAAAACAAACTTTCTGAAGATTTTCCTGCATCTGCAACAGGAAGAATTAATTCCGGTTTACACTTGAATAGGAGTGAAAGAGACAGCATGAAGGAATGGAATGGAACAGGGCACAGGGCTGGTCCTGTCAGGAGACAACTAGAGCTGTTTGTTTATGTTCATATGGTGAGCTCTCAGTTTAACACACACATTAAAGACTGGAAATGCAATTGGGTGTGAGGAGAGAGTGTCATTGACAAGTGCATCAGAACTGACAAACTGCCATTGCTGGATTTGTGGTAATGTTTCAGTCAGCTTCTGTGTGTGTACATAATAAACATTATCCATTGCTTAAAATTTATGATGTGTGTCATTAGAGCTATACCCACCCAAACAAGTGGGGAGTATTCCATCACACTCCTGACTTGTGCCTTGTAGATGGTGGACAGGATTTGAGCAGTCAGGAGGTGAGTTATTTGTGGCAGGATTCCTAGCCTCTGAAATGTTTCTGAAACCACTGTATGTTTATGATTAGGCTGGTTGAATTCCCAGTTAAGGGTAATCCCTAGGATGTTGATAGTGTGGGATTCAGTGATAGTAATGCTGTTGAATGTCAAGGCAAGGTGTTTAGGTTCTCTTTTATTGGAACTGTTAATTGTTGAGCATGTGTGTGGCACAAATGTTGCAATATTACCAACTCTGCTGGCACAGTGTATGCTATAGTTATGCCCACCAGTGGCATCTGAAAAGCTTTTCTTACATTCATAAACATCAGTCCTTCTTGTTGGTATGAATCTCAGCTAGCAAGTGGGGGACGAGTCTTACACAAAGTCTTCAGCAGAAACTAGGCTCAGCCTTGAGAAACAGATTTATTACATCATATGTAATTGTAAATTACAATGCATCAGACATTTATGAGACCCCTTAGTAAGACTTCAGCCTCAACTTACCAGTAGATACATAGTACTGTGACTAAAATATTCTGACACACAACATGGGGTGCAACTAAATCACTTGAAAATTTGGTAACCTCATCCCAGGAACAGTCCTTTAAAATCAAAGGGTGGACCTTATCTCATGATGTCAGCTATCTCTTTTTCATACTGACTTTCTCCTGCAACATTTGCCACTTGTCAGCCCAAGCCTGGATATTGTCCAGATCTTGTTGCATTTGAACATGGGATGCTTCAGTATCTGAGGAGTCACAAATGGTGCTGAGCACTGTGCAATCATCAGTGAGCATCCCCACTTCTGACCTAATAATGGAGGGAAGGTCATTGATGAAGTAGTTGAAAATGGTTGGGCCTAGGACACTACCCTGGATTAGTGGTGCTGGAAGAGCACAGCAGTTCAGGCAGCAGCCGAGGAGCAGTAAAATCGACATTTCGGGCAAAAGCCCTTCATCAGGCTCTCTGCCTTTATTCCTGATGAAGGGCTTTTGCCCGAAACGTCGATTTTACTGCTCCTCGGATGCTGCCTGAACTGCTGTGCTCTTCCAACACCACTAATCCAGAATCTGGTTTCCAGCATCTGCAGTCATTGTTTTTACCTTCCACCTTTGACACCTTCCATCGCTTTACTGATGATTGAGAGTAGACTGATTGGGCAGTAATTGGCTGGGTTGGATTTGTCCTCTTTTTCCTTTACAGGATATACCAATTTATGGGGTAGGTATCAGTGTTGTAACTGAACTGGAAGAGTGAGTTTTAAGTAGCTCGGGTTGAGGTTCTGGATGTAGGTTTGCTCGCTGAGCTGGAAGGTTCATTTCCAGATGTTTCATCACCCTATTTGGTAACATCTAGACTGGAGGAATTTGGCTAGGGCAAAGGCAATTTCTGGAGCCAGAATGTTGTCAGGGCCTTTATCCTTTGCAGTATCCTGTGGCTCCAACTGTTTCCTGATTTCACATGGAGTGAGTTGAATTGGCTAAAAACAGGTATCTGTGATTCTGGGGACTACTGGAGGAGGCCGATATCAATCATCTGTATATCGTCATGACTCAGTGGGATAGTGTGCTATAAATCATGACCCACCAATTCCCAAGTTGTCACAACTGTGAAAAATTGATGAAATTACCAAATTGCCCAATTGTCTAATTCCAGTTAAAAGAGTAATCCCACTCAGTTACTCTCTACTAACAATTAAATACCTTTGTAATCATTTTTTTTAAACATCAACAAAAACAATCACAAGTTGCTAACTTATAACTCAAACTTAAACTCTATCCCCTTTCAAATTCCCTTTCTTCATACAGACAGACAAACACAGATGTGGACATTAAAGATGAAACATGAATGAAAAGTCAACAAGAAACAGTTCACTGGCACCATCCTGGACTATAAAACTTGATGTCGAGCCATGTCCTTTCAGTTCCTCCCACTTCCTTCCAATTCTTTGTTCATGAAGCGAGACTGATTGCGTTCACTGGTTCAGGATTCACACTTTTCAGAGACTCTGAAGGATGCTTTTACCCATCCCCTACCCCTTTCTCTTTCAACAGTCCATTTACAGAGTGAAGAGTTTATGGGGAAACAGCGAGTAGGAACAGCTACCGAAGGATTTCCTGTGACTTTCCTCACACAGGACAGAGGGAGAGAGCCAGTGTTAGCTGCACACTGGAAGCATCTGTTATATTTTCCACACACATGGTATGATCAGCTGCTCAAGAACCAATCAAAACGCTGTTGCCAGGCAGTTATTCCTTAGTTCAGAAACACACTATTACTGTTCCATTTGTCATTGCCTTTGCTGTTCCTGGAAAAGGAAATATTCTATACACAACTTACAATGTGTTTGCATAACCATTTAAACTACTGACTCCTGTGGAGTCTCCTTGGTTTAAAGCAGTATCTTTTCTCACTTTTAGTCCGCAGTCCAAAATAATACTGATGTCCACTGGTGTTGGATTCAGGTGGACAAATTCAGAAGTCACACGAAACCAGGTTACAGTCCAACAGGTTTATTTAAAATCACAAGCTTTCAGAGCACTGCTCCTTCATCAGGTGACAAAGGAACAGTGCTCTGAAAGCTTGTGATTTCAAATAAACCTGTTGGACTATAACCTGGTGTCATGTGTCTTCCAAAATAATACTAAAAGTGACCTTTATGGTATACAGAAACAGAAAGAAATCCTTGTATTTATAAAAATCCTTTCATAACCTGAGAATCTCTTGCAATGATATGCATTTAATGACATATAATTGATCTGTAATCACTGGAAACACAGCAACCAATTCTGGAATAGCAAGATCTCATAAACAGCATTGTGACAACAACCAGATATTCTGCATTAGTGGTGTTAGCTTCTGGGCGAATATTAGCCAGAAAGCATTCTTTTTACAAATATTCACTGCTAATCTTTACATCCACCTTCAAGGGTAGCAGAGACTTGGTTAAACATTGCTTTTCATAGACAGCAACTCCAACAGCATTACACTCACACTGCAATGCACTGACAGCAACAACATGCATTCATATAGTACCTTAAACATCTTCAATCCTCCCAAGATGCCTCAAAGGAGCATAATCAAACTAAGTAAGAAGCTAAGTCGCATGTGATGTTCTGACAGATGCCCAGCATGTAGCCAACGTGATAAGTTTAACAAATGTCTTTAAGGAAGGCAACCATGTCGATAGACAAAGAGGTTTAGGGAGGGAATTCCTTTCCTGAGCTTGTGGCCTGTGCTATTGGATTGATAGATGACTGATTCAAATGGAGAATGTTCGACAGGTCAGAATTAGAGAAAATTTTTGATAGAATCACACAATACAGAAGAAGCCCTTCAGCCCATCAGATCAGTACTGTCAAAGTTACACTAAATCTTCACCAGTCCCATTATTCAGCACTGGACGGTTGTAGACTTTGAGGAAGTGCCAATGAAAGGGAGGGGCAAGATCATTGGAGGGAGTCAAAAACAACAATGACAATTTTGAATCAAGGTATCGGTTCATCAGGAAGAGTGTAAAGTTAGTGTGAGTTAGGAGACTACACCTGAGTGAGACAGAAACAAAGGCCGAGTTAGTACATCTGGGAATTTGACCTGAGGGGACGAAGAAGAGTTTTAAGTAAAGTTTACTGCAGGCATTAGGCTCAGTGACGTGTGAGCAGGTGAGTGGGATCGTGATGTGCAGTATGTCCTGCAGAGGAGAGATGTCACAAACCACAGCATGGTATGGGTGCAGCTGATTGGGGAGTAGGCCCAGGGAATATTTCTTGTCACTAAACATCAAGTTTTCAGTTGTGCTCATGTCTCCAGTATCTTCTTCCTTCTGTTCTTAAACATGGCTTATTATGCCACAGGACTTGGTGCTGGGACCACAATTATATGCAATACACATGAACCAGTTGGGTCATGAAAGTGAATGTACTGATGCCAATTTTGTAGATGACACATAAGTCGTTGGGAAGGCAAGTGGTGAGCATGAAATACAGCGTGAACGAGCCATTTGGATACAGAACTGGCTCAAAGGTAGGGTGGTGGTGGAGAGTTGCTTTTCAGACTGGAGGCCTGTGACCAGCAGTGTGCCACAAGGATTGGTGCTGGATCTACTGTTTTTTGTCATTTATATAAATGATTTGGATGTAAACACAGGAGGTATTTAGTACGTTTGCAGATTCCACCAAAATTGGAGGTGTAGAGGACAGCAAAAAAGGTTACCTCAGAGTGGAACAGAATCGTGATCACATGAACCAATGCACTGAGAAGTGGCCGATGGAGTTTAATTTTGATAAATGTCAGATGCTGCATTTTGGAAAGGCAAATCAGGGCAGGACTTGTACACTTAATGGTAAGATTCTGGGGAGTGTTGCTGAACAAAGAATGCAGGTAGATAGGATAATGAAGAAAGTGTTTGGTATGCTGCCTATATTAGTCAATGCGCTGAGTAGGTGTTGGTGCAGCTGTACAGGACATTGGTTAAGCCACTTTTGGAATACTGCATGCAATTGTGGTTTCCCTGCTATAGGAGGGATGTTGTTAAACTTGCAAGAGTTCAGAAAAGATTTACAAGGATGTTGTCAGGGTTGGCAGGTTTAAGCTATAGGGAAAGGCTGAATAGGCTGGGGCCATTTTCCTTGGAGTGTCGGAGGCTAAGGGGTGACCTTTTAGAGGTTTATAAAATCACAAGGGGTGTGGATAGATGAACAGCCAAGGTCGTTCCTCCATGGTAGGGAGTCCAAAACTAGAGGGCATGGGTTTAAGGTGAGAGGGGCAAGATTTACATGGGACATAAGCGGTAACCTTTTCATGCAGAGGGCAATGCTTGTGGGAGAAATTGGCAGAAGCCAATATAATTAAAACATTTAAAAGGTACTTGGATGGGTGTATGAATAGGAGGGGTTTAGTGGGCTATGGGCCAACTGCTGGCAAATGAGACTAGATTTATTTAGGATATTTGATCAGCATGGACGGCTTGGAGCAAAGGGTCTGTTTCCATACTCTTCATCGCTCTGACTCTGTAACTCACACTCAAAGATAGATATAGACAGGTGGAGTGATGTGATGGGATTGAAGGCTTGGGGGAGCAGGCAGGAGAGTGGAGTTGAGGTTATTCCTACTTCTAGTTACCTTGAGAGTGAAAAACCTGATTGATGGAATATAATGTGAGAAACTGTGAGGTTATGCACTTTGGCAGGAAGAATAGAGGAGCTGTATATTATTTGAATACAGAAAGGGTGCAGAAAGCTACAACTCAGAGCTTATCCACGGATCACAAAACTGGAATCTAAACCTTTGGGTGATAGGGAAGGCAAATGGAATTAAATGCAGAAACTGCTGGATAAACCCAGCCGGTCTGGCGTCTGTGGAGAAAAATCAGAGTTAACATTTCAGGGACAATGACCCTTCCTCAGAACTCAAATGGAATATTGGTCTCAGATGCGTTTATGGTTATGAAGGGCAAAGATAAGAAGGCAGTCAAGGCAGTATAAGAATAGACAGACCACAAGGGGTTAGAGGTAGTCTGGAATGGCCTATCAGGTCTCCAAATGAGGGCTTGAAGGCTGCACTCTGTGACTCTGAGGGGGTGAGTGGTAGTGTATAGGGACACGAGCTATTCTCCGGGGATTTGACAACAATGTCCAAACAGGGGGAAGGTGAAACTGCAGTCCCTTCATCGCTGAGCTCTCCACATAATGACGGGGGCAGTCTTAAGAGATGGAAACACTTTCAAGAATATTCTAAGTCAACAAATCAAAAGTGATACAAAACTATTTATCTGCAAATCAATGCTTAATGAATGAAATGTGTCACCCTGCAACTTTCCAGCCATATATCCATGTTTTTAATTAGTTCTTCACGTTATTTCACGCTTCTTTGTGAAAACACGGTTTGGATTCAGACAATCAGTGAGAGGGAGAGGTCAGGTCAGTGTGTGAGGGCAATGTTAATCCCTTGGGACCAAAAAAAATTCACCCCCTCAGCAATGTTACTGCATTCCTGGTCAGGCTTGGAGGGGGTCATTGGCAAGGCTGGGTGTGTATGTAAGTGACCAAAGAGGGTGGAGGGGGTTAATGAAGGTGTATCAGCAATTGGGATAAGGATGGAAAACGAGGGGGTTTGGGGCACAAGGGAGAGCTGAGGAAGATGGGAAATGTGTAGTGGGGCGTATTGAGGGTTGGAGGGTAAATTGGGAATGGGGTGGGTGGGGGAGCGGGGGTGGGGAAGTGAGTGGCAGAGTGGGGGATTTTGGGGTAAATGGGCCTAAGGGAGTGAGGGAGTGGGGATAGGAAGGTGGAGCTAGACGGAAGGGTAGATGAAGGGGAGAGTTCCTTTGAAACTTTCCCTAACCCCACACCCTCACATGCAGCTTAAATCCTCCCACCTTACTCTCCCGACTTTATAAATGGAACATCAAATCATTCCGGCCAGGCAGGGTGGGAGGAAAAGTCCAAACGTGCCCAACAAACAGGCGATGATAAATATCCAGAGAAAAATCCGGTCAATCACCATGGCAACATACTTCCAGTCTTCCTTTACCTAAAAGAGAAGAGGATGACAGGGGTATGGAGGGAAGAGGGTAAAGGACGGATGGAGAGGGATAGGGAGGGGTGAAGAGGGATAGGAAAGGGAGGAGAGGGATAGGGAGTAGAGAGGATAAAGGAGGGGTAGAGAGGGATAGGGAGGGGTGAAGAGGGATAGGGAAGGGTGAAGAGGGATAGGAAAGGGAGGAGAGGGATAGGGAGGGAAGAGGATAAGGGGGGGTGAAGAGGGATAGGAAGGGAAGGAGAGGGATAGGGAGTAGAGAGGATAAAGGAGGGGTAGAGAGGGATAGGGAGGGGTGAAGAGGGATAGGGAAGGGTGAAGAGGGATAGGAAAGGGAGGAGAGGGATAGGGAGGGAAGAGGATAAGGGGGGTGAAGAGGGATAGGAAGGGAAGGAGAGGGATAGGGAGTAGAGAGGATAAAGGAGGGGTAGAGAGGGATAGGGAGGGGTGAAAAGGGACAGGGAGGAGAGGAGAGGGATAGGGAGGGGTGAAGAGGGATAGAGAGGGGAGGAGATGGATAGGGAAGGGACAGGGTTCGGGAAGAGAGAGGGTAGGGGAGGGAGGAGGTCAATGAGGGCAGGGGGTAAATGAGGGGAGAGAAGGAATTGGAAGGAGAAGCAAGATAAAGTTAAACCAGTTTGAGACTATGCGGCGAGCAGAATTTGCCCAGAGATTAATCCAGCCTTCAGACCTGCTGTGGAACCAGCCCCTTCCAGAGTAAACTTCCCACCAGAGTTGTAGCTCTATTTCCATGCAGCCTGGCCCAGAGGGATCTCAGAGGGAAAACTGGCCTGAACCTGGGTCGTTGCTTTGGAGCCTAACAACTCACCACTTCCCTGTTCAGCGAAGAGGAGTTCAGGTCAGGATGATTGGATAATTTGGAAAACCAAAAGGTATTCCATGTAGAATGACCAATCCACCAGGATAGTGTTGCATGGTCGAGAAACAGAAGATTAATTCTCAGATGGTACTGCGATTACAGCTAAAGGGAAAGTGGCAGTAACATCCTCCCACTTCACTCAGCGAAGGAGCAGCCACAAAGAGAACACTCCCCTCCCGAACACAGCAAACACTTTCACAACTCAGTTCTGTACTCTGAACAACTGTTAAGGTAAGAAAACTGACCCCAGTATACCAGGGTAGGCAAGACTCAGTTTCTCCCTCTCTCCACTCTCAGTGTCACGAAATCAAATAGCAATGAGCTTCCCTTATAGGAAAGAACCTCAGAACAGGAGCTGCCTAACTACAGCAACATGAACACAGAGTGTGGAACAGGAAATTATTAACTGAGATCCACCTGCTGTCACATTGCAGAGAGCAGTTCTTATTCAGGTACATGGTTAACCACTGCCCACGTGGATGCCAGGGCAGTTGCTTGCTCCTCCTGCAGAATGCTCCTCCTGGCTACATCTGCGGGAAGTGCACCCAATTCCAGCTCCTTGAAAACCGTGTTAGAGAATTGCAGCTGGAGCTGGATGAACTACAGATAATTTGGGAGGCTGAGGGGGTAATTGAGAGGAGTTACCAGGAGTTGGTCACTCCTACGGCTCAGGACAAGTATAGATGGGTTACAGTTAGGGGGAGGAAAGGGGACAGACAGACAGTGCAGAGATCCCCTGTGGACATTCCCCTCAGCAATAACTAGTTTTGGATACTGCTGGGGGGGATGACCTACCAGAGGAAAGCCATAGCAGTCAGTTCTCTGGCACTGAGCCTGACACTGTGGCAAAGAAGGGAAAGGGGCAGAATAGGAAAGTACTCGTGGTAGGGGACTCGATAGTTAGAGGAATCGACAGGAGATTTTGTGGTCAGGATCGGGATTCCCGGAAGGTATGTTGCCTCCCTGGTGCCAGGGTCCGGGTCGTCTCCAATCGGGTGTATAAGGTTCTAAAAGGGGAGGGTGAACAGCCAGAAATCGTGTTACATATTGGCACTAATGATATAGCCAGGAAAAGGATTGAGGATATAAAAAGTGATTTCAGGGAGTTAGGGTGGAAGCTGCAGAGCAGGACGAACAGAGTAGTGTTCTCGGGTTGACTACTGGTGCCACGAGACAGCGAGGTGAGGAACAGGGAGCAGGCGCAGCTTAACACGTGGCTGCGCAGCTGGTGTAGGAGGGAGGGCTTCAGATATGTAGATAATTGGGATGCCTTCTGGGGAAGGTGGGACCTGTACATGAAGGACGGGTTGCATCTGAACTGAAAGGGGACCAGTGTCCTGGGTGGAAGTTTTGCTCGTGTAGTTCGAGAGGGTTTAAACTAGTATGGCAGGGGGGTGGGAACCTGAGCTGTATACCGGAGGTGAGAGTTGATGCAGATGAGGCAATAGCAAGAGGTAGACCAGCTAGTGGGAAGGATTTTCCTGGGAAGGAACCAAGGGATCAATTAAAGTGTGTTTGCTTTAACGCAAGGAGCATCAGAAATAAAAGTGATAAACTTAGAGTATGGATCAGTACCTGGTAACTATGATGTTGTGGCCATAACAGAGACATGGGTTCCTCAGGTGCAGGAATGGTTGCTGGATATTCCAGGGTTTAGAGCATTTAAAAAGAATAGGGAGGGGGAGAAAAGAGGAGGGGGTGTAGCACTGCTAATCAGAGAGGGTATCACAGCTACAGAAGTTACCATTGTTGAGGAAGATCTGCCTACCGAGTTAGTATGGGTGGAAATTGGGAACAGCAAGGGAGCAGTCACCTCATTAGAGGTTTACTACAGGCCCCCTAATAGCAGCAGGGAGTTTTGAAGAAAGCATAGGTTGGAAAATTTTGGAAAAGTGTGGACGTAGTAGGGTTGTTGTAGTGGGTGACTTTAACTTTCCCAATATTAATTGGAACCTCCTTCAAGCAGAAGATTTGAATGGAGCTATTTTTGTAAGGTGTGTTCAGGAGGGTTTCCTAACTCAGTACATTGACAGGCCGATGAGGGGAGAGGCCATTCTAGACTTGGTGCTCAGAAACGAGCCAGGACAGGTATCAGATCTTGTGGTGGGAGAGCATTTTGGTGATAGTGACCACAACTGCCTTACATTCTACATAGCTATGGAGAAGGAGAGGATTAGGCAAAATGGGAGGATATTTAATTGGGGAAGAGGAAACTATGATGTGATTAGACATGAGTTAGGAAGGATGGATTGGGAGCAATTGTTCCATGGTAAAGGCACTATAGACATGTGGAGACTGTTTAAGGAACAGTTGTTGCAAGTGATGAATAAATATGTCCCTCTGAAACAGGCAAGAAGGGGTAAGATAAAGGAACCTTGGATGACGAGAGTGGTGGAGCTCCTCATCAAATGAAGAAGGTAGCTTACATAAGGTGGAGGAAGCTAGGGTCAAGCTCAGCTCCAGAGGATTACAGGCAGATGAGGAAGGAGCTCAAAAATGGTCTGAGGAGAGCCAGGAGGGGGCATGAGAAAGGCTTGGCAGAATGGATTAGGGAGAACACAAAGGCATTTTATACTTATGTGAAGAATAAGAAAATGGTCAAACAAAGAGTAGGGCCAATCAGGGATAGCATAGGGAACTTATGTGTGGAGTCTGAGGAGGTAGGGGAAGCCCTAAATGAGTTTTTGCTTCTGCCTTTACGAAAGAAACGAACTTTGTAGAGAATGAAACTTTTGAAGAGCAGGTGTGCATGCTGGAATGGATAGAGATAGAGGAAGCTGATGTGCTGAAAATTTTGTCAAACATTAAGATTGACAAGTTACCAGGCCCAGATCAGATTTGTCCTCGGCTGCTTTGGGAAACGAGAAATGCAATTGCTTCACCACTTGCGAAGATCTTTGCATCCTCGCTCTCCACTGGAGTCTACCTGAGGACTGGAGAGAGGCAAATGTAATTCCTCTCTTCAAGAAAGGAAATAGGGAAATCCCCGGCAATTACAGACCAGTAAGTCTCACGTCTGTCATCTGCAAGGTGTTGGAAAGGATCCCGAGGGATAAGATTTATGACCATCTGGAAGAGCATGGCTTGATTAAAGGCAGTCAGCACGGCTTTGTGAGGGGCAGGTCATGCCTCACAAACCTTATCGAGTTCTTTGAGGATGTGACTAGAAAAGTTGATGAGGGTCGAGCTGTGGATGTGCTGTATATGGACTTCAGCAAGGCATTTGATAAGGTTCCCCATGGTAGGCTCATTCAGAAGGTCAGAAGGAATGGGATACAGGGGAACTTAGCTAACAGGATACAGAATTGGCTGGCCAACAGAAGACAGCGAGTGGTAGTAGAAGGAAAATATTCTGCCTGGAAGTCTGTGGTGAGTGGTGTTCCACAGGGCTCTGTCCTTGGGCCTCTACTGTTTGTAATTTTTATTAATGACTTGGATGAGGGGATTGAAGGACGGTCAGCAAGTTTGCAGATGACACAAAGGTTGGAGGAGTCGTTGACAGTATAGAGGGTGTTGTAGGCTGCAGCAGGACATTGACAGGATGCAGAGATGGGCTGAGAGGTGGCAGATGGAGTTCAACCTGGATAAATGTGAAGTGATGCATTTTGGAAGGTTGAATTTGAAAGCTGAGTACAGGATTAAGGATAGGATTCTTGACAGTGTGGAGGAACAGAGGGATCTTGGTGTGCAGGTACATAGATCCCTTAAAATAGCCACCCAAGTGTACAAGGTTGTTAAGAAAGCATATGGTGTTTTGGCTTTCATTAACAGGGGGATTGAGTTTAAGAGTCATGAGATCTTGTTGCAGCTCTATAAAACTTTGGTTAGACTGCACTTGGAATACTGCGTCCAGTTCTGGTCGCCCTATTATAGGAAAGATGTGGATGCTTTGGAGAGGGTTCAGAGAAGGTTCACCAGGATGCTGCCTGGACTGGAGGGCTTATCTTATGAAGAGAGGTAGACCCAGCTCGGACTTTTTTCATTGGAGAAAAGGAGGAGGAGAGGGGTTCTAATGAGGTATACAAGATAATGAGAGGCATAGATAGAGTCGATAGCCAGAGACTATTTCCCAGGGCAGAAATGGCTAACACGAGGGGTCATAGTTTTAAGCTGTTTGGAGGAAAGTAAAGAGGGGATGTCAGAGGCGTGTTCTTTACACAGAGAGTTGTGAGAGCATGGAATCCGTTGCCAGCAGCAGTTGTGGAAGCGAGATCACTGGGGACATTTAAGAGACTGCTGGACATGCATATGGTCACAGAAATTTGAGGGTACATGCATGAGGATTAATGGTCGGCACAACATCGTGGGCTGAAGGGCCTGTTCTGTGTTAAACTGTTCTATGTTCTATGTTCTATGTCAGCTTCAATCTGTAAAACTAGTTTCTCACCTTGGTGTTGTGCTTTATCAGATTTCTGCTTTTGGTTAACCATTTTCCCATTGTGGTCTGTGCAGGTACTTTCCTCTCTGTTTGTGATTTCTGTCAGGTTTCCCTTTCTGATTTAATCTTTGCACTGAAGTTAGTCAAGACAGAGTGAGACAGTCAGAAAAAGGACGGAGTCAAGAATTTGCATAATAAATAGGAAGGTGGAGGTGGGGTGAGGTCACAACTGGTCTAACTAATTGGTGGAGCAGGTTTGAAGGAGTGAATGGACAACTCTTGTAGCCTTACCCTTCAAGGTGCCTTGAGTGTGCCCATCCATCACCTTTAACATTCACTTCCTTCACAGTAGCAGCAGTGTGTATCATCAACAAGATGCAATACAGAAATTTATCAAGGATCCTTAGATAGCACCTGCCAAACCCACAACCATTTCCATCTGGAAGGACAAGGGCAGCAGATACATTGGAACACCAGTCCCTGCAAGTTCCCTCCAAGCTACTCACCATCCTAACTTGGAAATACATCACCATTCCTTCAGTGTCGCTGAGTCAAAACCTTGGAATTCCCTCCCTAAAGGCATAGAAGGTCAACCCACAGCACACGGACTGCAGAGGTTCAAGAAGGCAGCTCACCACCACCTTCTCAAGGGGCACCTAGGGATGGAGCAATAAATGCTGGTCTGGCCAGTGATGCCCAGATGCCAGGAATGAATATTTTCGAAATCTCACCAGATTGCATGTTGATAACATTGCTAATTAATCTTGACTCATTACACAATACTGGGTCTAAAATAGCATTATAAGCGAAAGTGAGGATTGCAGATGCTGGAGATCAGAGGAGAGTAGTGCTGAAAAAGCACAGCAGGTCATGGCAGTATCCGAGGAGCAGGAAAATCGACATTTTGGGCAAAAGCCCTGCATCATTCCTGCTCCTTGGATGCTGTCTGACTTGCTGTGCTTTTCCAGCACCACTTTAATCTTGACTAAAATACTTTTATGTCTAGTTGGCTCCACAACACATGGCCTTGTGAAACTGTCAGAAAAACATTCCACACAGGCATTTAACGGAGAATGAAACATGGTTTCAAGTAGTTGTTTGCAGTATTTAAATTTGATCAATAAAAATCTGCCATTGACAGCTAGGCTCAGTTATGATGACCATGAAGCCACCATGTTTTAATTACGATACCGTTTCTTTGAAGACAGTTCAGAGAAGGTTCACGTGGATAATCCCTGGTGTGGAGGGACTGTCTTATGAGCAAAGGCTGAACAGGTTAGGATTTTACTCACCGGAGTTTAGAAGAATGAGAGGTGATCTTATTGAAACTTATCCGATTCTTATGGGGCTTTTCAGGGTAAAAGGATGTTGCCCCTCATGGGAGAGTTTAAGACCAGAGGGCAGAGTGTCAGAATAAAGGGCCATCAACTTAAGACTGAGAGAAGGAGAAATTTCTTCTGTCAGAGGATTATAAGTCTTTGCAATTCATTGCCATAGAGAGCTGTGGGGGAATCTGCTCATAATGTATATTTCAGGCTGAGACAGACATATTCTTGTTCATTCGGGGAATCAAGAGTGATGGGGTAAAGGGGAGGAAGGTGGAGATGAGGAATGTAGGATCAACCATTAACATATTTGCTGGCAGAGCAGGCTTGAGGGGCCAAATGGCCAACTTCTGTTCATATTCTTTGTTGTATTATTGTCCTTTAGGGAAAGAAATCTGCCATCCTTACCTGTCTGACCTACATGTGATTCCAGACCAACAGCAATGTGGTTGCTTCATAACTGCTCTCAAGAAAGCCACACAGCTGAAGGGCAATTAAGGATTATACCTATTCACTTGGCACTCCCCCACAGTTATTACATTGCCTTTGTCACAAGTTCCAATAATTTATTGTGTAATGCCATGTCCAACTAAGCCCAGCTGGGAGGCCTATAAACCAACACCACCTTTTTCTGAACCTTGCTAGGCATGATCTCCACTCCTACTGTCTCAACACCATCACCACTGTTGCATTGTCATCCTTTATTCTCAGGTCTACCTCCCCTCCTTTACTCAGACCTCTCATATATTAAAGTTGATATTTCTCTGTACCTTCTCTGTAGCTGCAACACCAAATTCTGCATTCTGTTCTATTACCCTGATGTACTTATGGAAGGTATGATTTGTATGGTTAGCACGCATAACAATACTTTTCACTGTATCTCTGTACATATGACAATAACAAATCAAATCAAATCAAATCAAATCAAATCATTCTGTCTGCCTTTTAAAACTATGAGATTTGTGGAATGGGGCTTCTGTTTAGATTGTCACCATGTAACAGTTTGATTGAAACCCTTTTGTTCCTTTCTCTCTCTCTCAGTGTTGCTACCAAGGCCAGTATTTGTTGCCCATCCCTAATTGCCCTTGAACTGTATGGCTTACTTGACCATTTCAAAGTTCACCACATTGCTTTGGGTCTGGAGTCACATGTAGGTCAGAAAATGTAGGACAGCAGATTTCCTTCCCCAAGTGGCATTAATAATCCAGATGGGTTTTTTTAATAACAATCAATGATAGTATCATGGTCACCATCACTCAGTCTAGCTTTCAAGGGCAAATTTTGTAAAATCAAACCTAAATTCCACCAAATACTTCTTGAACCCATGTCCCCGGATCAGTAGCCTAGGCCTCATGTGCATTAATCTCTTCACCTTCCCACTACACAACCATCTCCCTTTCGATTGACCTGTCTTTGTGCCAAAGTGATGCAATGTGTTTTAATTTACAGTTTCCGGCAAGGACCTCACTCTCTGATGCTTTATTTACTGCCAAACTCAATTACAATAATGAGGACAAAATGTACACCGAGGAATCTCCTGTCAAAGCGCTCCCATTAAAATAATTTACATTTTTAACTGTTTCTCATTTCCCATGAATTAGTGTGAAGTGAGATTTCGATCCAGGTCAAGTTAGGTAAACCTCCACACAGATAGTCTGGCCTCACAAAAATGATCTATTCTGTTGCTGCAGCTTTTATGTTTAGACTTTTAAATCTCCCTTCAGCAGAACACTCCTTGCCTGTCAGTTTAAAGCACATCCCCCTGCCCTGATATTATTAGCTGATGTTCTGTTTCCCAACGCTCACCCTTCCTCTGGACAGGGCATCTCTGGTTATCAGTGTTTGTACCTCAACCCTGTAACACTACTTTTCCTTTTCTGTTTAACTTTCCAAATCTCTCCCGCTGAGAACACTGCCCTGTTACTGGGCAATGTTGGACTAACAAGGTAGATGAAGGAAGGGTGTTCCCAATGGCAGGGGAGTCTGGAACCAGGGGTCATAGTTTAAGGATAAGATAAACCTTTAAGGACTGAGATGAGGAGAAAAGTCTTTACCCAGAGAGTGGTGAGCCGGTGGAATTCACTGCCACTGAAAGTAGTTGAAGGCAAAACATTATGTGATTTCAGGAAGGAGGTGGATATAGCTGCCGTGGCTAAATGGTTGAAGGGATATGGGGGGGGGGCTGGGGGGTGGTGAGGGTGGATGATGGAGGATGGGATTACGGCATTGAGCTTGATGGTCTCCCATGGTCATATCAAATGGTGGAGCATGCTCAGGGGGTCAAATGTCTACTCCTCCACCTATCTTCTATATTTCTATGGTTGTTTGACATTATCTTTACAGCTCTCCTGTTTCTCTGTGAAATGACTCTGTTTGATATCTGAGTACAGGGTTAATCTGGAATCTATCCAATGGTGCTGATGAGACATCCAGTTTTCCATACACCCCTCAGCTTTATCTAATCCAAACCTACGCCTCCTTCATTGAGTGAAGTCCATTCTCCATCAACATCTCCTGTAATATCTCTGCACGTCTCACCTCCGCCTCACAATATACCCCATTGTGGACACCAGCCTTTCAGAATCTGGACACCTCCCCCAAATCTGACTCACACCCTCCTGCTTTAACAGCCCCACCCCTTCCCCCACATCTGTCATAGTCCCACCCCCCACCCTCCACAACTGCTACTCCTGAGGCTAAGGTTTTGTCGAAGCTATGCCCCACCCCATTCCCACCCCTGACCTCCGGCTGACCCCGGGAATTCACTATTGACATGTCCATCATTCAGAATTTCCAGAATTGGGAGCTTTGGCTACTCCAAAGTAGGAGAGGCCTGTCAGCCAATCAGAGAGTCAGCTGCTGTTTTGCCTCAGCAGCACCACCAGCACCAGTGGCCAGTTCTGGAACTGCAGCCATAACAGAGGTGGTTCCAAATGACAAACTGCAACAAAGGTGGAGTGGTCAACAATCCCAAAAAACCTCAAGGTTTGGAAGATATTTCCTCTTGAGGGACAGATCTTACTGCTGGAGGAGATGTCGGTTGAGCATGGTGTGCCTGATCTCTAAGACTGCCATGTTATATTGGGAGATCTCCCCAGGAAGAAAAGCCCCCATTAGGCAGTAGAGATGGGAAAGTCCCAGTCACAGCAACTCGAAACACTGCCATCCCAGTGTGCCTGTCCCTGAGGTAGGGTGTAAGAATCTGGCCACAGAACCCTCCCAAGCAGTCCTTCCCCCGACTGGAAGGGACACACACCCCCCCCCCCCCCAAATACTATTGGCAACACTTACTGAAAAGTCGGCATCCTCAGCTCGGAGATGGTTGGCGATGTAATGCACTCCTTCCAGTGCCCTGATGATGCTGGGTGATAGTGGCAGACTGGCTCCTGTCTGAGTGATGTTACTAGCCCAGGCTCGGCGGCTGCCATTGACCATCCCCCCTGTGGATCTGCTGGGCTTGAGGCGACACGGGTAGCCAAGGGCACAAGGACTCACCAGCCTGGGTTGGCAGGGGGGCAGGCCAAACCGGAGTTCCTCACCCCCTGAGGAAGTGCAGCATTTGCACGGCGCAAGCTTCAACTCCAGAGGACTGAAATGGTTGGAGAACGTCTCAGCTTTGGGTCTTGGTCTCTTCATGAACAGCCAGCGAGGGATGAAATCCAGGAAGACCTTCTTCACCCACCTGGGCATCTTGTGGGTGTTGGGCGAGCGGTGGTGGATGTTGAGGACAAAGACAGTGATAACAATGGAGAGCGTGACAAAGATCATGGTGAAGAGCAGGTATTCCCCGATTAAAGGAATGACCAACGAGGTCGAGGGGATGATTTCCGTAATCAGCAGCAGGAAGACAGTCAGGGACAGCAATACTGAGATACAAAGCGTAATTTTCTCTCCACAGGCTGATGGTAAATGGAAGACCAAAACGGTTAAACAGGAGATGAGTAAACAAGGAATGATGAGGTTAATGGTGTAGAAGAGAGGGAGCCTCCTGATAATGAAGGAATACGTGATATCAACGTACACCTCAAAGCAACAGTCATACTTCTTGCTGTTATAAACCCCCACTGTGTTGACTATCGCCCACTCGCCACTTTCCCAGTAGTCCTTAAGGTCCACATTCCTGCCCATGCTCCTCAGATCGATCTTGGACTTGTCGTGCGTCCAGGAGCCAAACTTCATTTTACAATTCTGCTGGTCGAAAGGAAAGAAGGTAACGTCGATGCTGCAGGAGCTCTTGTAGATTGCTGGGGGCACCCACTGTACCTGGCCTGTCGAGAAGAGGTGAGCCTTCGTCATGTGTGTCACTGCAAACTCACCATCTGCACTGCAACAAACAAACAGGGCATGTTTACAGAGCCATTGGGACCAGGGTTAAATCATTCACAAGGCAAAGCTCATCCAGCAAATCAATCAGAAGACCATAACAACAGGAGTAGGCCATTCAGCCCCTCAAGCCTGTTCATGGCTGATCCAACATCTCTCACATCCATTTTCCTGCCCTTTCCCTGTAACTCTTGACTCCTCAACTGATCAATGATCTATCTGTCTCAGCCTTAAATATACCCAAGGACCATGCCCCTGCCTCTCTGTTGTAAGGAGCTCCAAAGACTCACAACCCTCTGAGAGAAGAAATTCCTCCTTGCCTCAGGCTTAAATTGGTGCCCCTTTATACTGAGACTATCCCTCTGGTTCTAGACTGTTCCATGAGGGGAAACATCCTCTCAGCATTCACCCTGCCAAGCCCTTTAATTATCCTCTGTATTTCAACAAAGTTGCCTCTCATTCTTCTAAACTTCAGTGAGTCAAGTCCCAAACTGTTTAGCCTTTGCTCGTAAGACATTCCCTCCAAACCAGGGATTATCCAAGTCAACCTTCTCAGAACTTCTTTCATTGAAATTATATCTTCCCTTAAATTAGAGGATGAAAACTGCTGATAGTACTCCAGCTGTGGTCTCCCCAGCCCCTTGCACTGTTGCTGTAAGGCTTCCCTAAGCTTATCCTCCACCCATCTTGAAATAAGGGCCAACATTCCATTCCCCTTCCTGATTACCTGCTGCCCCCATATGCTAGCTTTCTGTGTTTCATTCACAAGTTCTCATAAGACCATTTGTGTTGCAGTTTTCTGCAGTTTCTGTCTATTTAATCTTGCTCAATTTAATCTAACCATCTCCCCTGAAGGTGCAATCCTTGCAGCTTATGTAATTAATTTCAATTTAATGAGCAACTAAATTTGCATTGATTAAAAGGCTGACAGTCTGGAAGGTCTCTTCTCTCTGAGAACAGTGCTGGTTCGATACGTTTGACATTCTGAAACTAGTTTGTAGCTGCCAGGTTTTCAGAACTCCCCCATTGGAACCAATCTTGACATACCAGCAAATATACATTCACTAGCTAAATATGTCAATTAAAATCAAAGGAAATCTTTCTATCTGTCAAACAAGCGTGAAATCTCTTCAGACATTTATTCCACAAATCATCAGGGAATGGGTTCTTGTCAGTTCTTGTTAATTCATTCACAGGCTGTGAGCTCTGCAGGCATTTATCACCCAGACCCAGTGGACCTCAACGGGTTTATCATTTCAGAGGGCCGTCTGCCAGTTAGAGTGACTGAGGATGACCGACTCCTCTCCGGAAGAGCATGCCTGAACTCCCTGAGGATTTATGACTGTCTGACAGCTTTCTGGTCACATCTACCGAGACCAGCTTCACACATCCTGAATTTTCAAACCTGTTGGGACGTTGACATTCTGGCTCAGGATTATGAAGGTGGACCCCAAGGTCACCAATCCCATGTCAGAGTTTAGCCAACTCCCTGACAGCCGGCTGGCTCCAAGCAGATATGGTGAAGTGGATTGGGATGGCACCATGGCTCAGTGGTTAGCACTGCTGCCTCCCAGCGCCAGGGATCCGGGCTCAATTCCATCTCCGGACGATTGTCTGTTTGGAGTTTGCACGTTCTCCCCAATTGTGTTTCCTCGAGGTGTTCCAGTTTTCTCCTACAATCCAATGATGCATGGATTAGTGGATTGGCCATGCTAAATTGCCCCTAATGTCTGGGATGTAAATTAGTTGGAATAGCCATGGGCAATGCAGAGTTACAGAGATAATGCTCTTGAGAGGGTTGGTGGGGACTCGATGCTTCAAACGGCCTGCATCCTGGGGGCATTCTATGAAGCAGAAACTATAGCAGTTATTTATAGGTAACTGCATTCTCCAAGGACTGAAAGTTGAACCACAGGCTAACCTACAACTCAGTAAACTGTTATATTATTAATCTGGTACAGATTTGACCATTGACTGGCATACAGAAAGATGACAATACTGCAGCTGCATGGCTACAAGCATTTACCAGTCTCTCTCTCTCTCTCTCTAATGGAATAACCCTATGGCTGTGCTATATCAAGAATCCTTGTCCTCTCTGGTGATGAATTACCATGGGTGACAATGACAGACAGATATGGTGAACTTTACCTGACCGGGGGTGCACACACACATTCCAGGAGGAGTTCTGGATTGTTCCTGGATGAGACATGTGGTAAAATGCAGAAGATCCACCATAATCTTACTGACAAGCAGAGGAAGGTCAATAGGTTAAATGGCCTCTTCCTGTTTCTAATGGATGAACTTTTTGTACACTCTTCAACACAAAAGCAAAGGGGAAATCCCTTTACTGCTAGTTATAGAGTCAGAGAGTCATAGAGATGTACAGCATGGGAAAAGACCCTTCAGTCCAACCCGTCCATGCCGACCAGATATCCCAACCCAATCTAGTCCCACCTGCCAGCAACCGGCCCATATCCCATCAAACCCTTCCTATTCATATACCCGTCCAGATGCCTTTTAAATGTTACAATTTTTTCTAGCCTCCACAACTTCCTCTGGCAACTCAATCCATACCTGTACCACCCTCAGTGTGAAAAAGGTGCCCCTTAGGTTTCTTTTATATCTTTCCCCTCTCATCCTAAACCTATGACCTCTAGTTCTGGGCAAGCCCCTCCACACACCTCCCCACCCCCCCAAACCCAGCCACTCCAGAGAAAAGACTTTGTCTAGTTACCCTATCCATGCCCTTCATGATTTTATAAACCTCTATAAGGTCACCACTCAGCCTCTGACGCTCCAGCGAAAACAGCCCAAGCCTGTTCAGCCTCTCCCTGTAGCTCAGATCCTCCAACCCTGAAAACGTCCTTGTAAATATTTTCTGAACCCTTTCAGGTTTCACAATATTTTTCCAATTGGAAGACCAGAATTGGATGTAATATTCCAACAGTGGCCTAACCAATTTTTCTGTACAGCCACAACATGATCTCCCAACTCCTGTACTCAATACTCTGACCAATAAAGGAAAACATACCAAACGCCTTCTTCACTATCCTATCTATCAATGACTCTACTTTCAAGGAGCTACGAACCTGCACTCCAAGGTCTCTTTGTTCAGCAACACTCCCTAGGACCTTACCATTAAGTGTATAAGTCCTGCTAAGATTTGCCTTCCCAAAATGCAGCACCTCACATTTATCTAAACTAAACTCCATCTGCCACTCCTCAGCCCATTGGCTCATCTAATCAAAATCCCATTGTAATCCGAGGTAACCTTCTTTGCATGCACATGATGGCCTAAAACTGGAAGGCCATTTAAATCATCTGAGATAGTAGAACAGAAGAGGTACATTCAGCCTATTCAGTTCATGCCAACCCTCCCCAGAGCAATATCGTCAGTGTCCTTTCCTCGCCCCCCAGATTAAATCCCTATTGCACATTTGATTTCTTTCAAGTGTCCATTAAAATTCCTTTGAACATCATTGATCATTTCTGCTTCCAGCACCTTGCTGGGCAGCAACAGTCCAACTCATTCCCACCAGCTAGGACACGTGAACGTTTTCCTCATATTCACCCCCTCCACCTCCTGTAGCCCTTACCCCAGACTTTAAAGCTGTTAGGGACAAGGAAAAGTTTCCCTCATCCGTCTTATCCAATCCTGTTATAATCTCATCCACCTCGGTCTAATCTCCTCTCAGAGTCCTTTGCATCAAGGAGAACTATCCCAGCTCCTTAAACGACCACTACTCTCGTTAATCTTGCTCTCATCCTTGCTAAAATGACCATAACCAAATAAACTTCTGCCTCACTGAAGCCTTGTAAGGGTTCAACATCACTTCCTTGCTTTTATATTCATTGCCTTTATTTATAAACCCAAGATCCCATCTCCATTGCTAACCACTCTCTCAATATGTACAACTACCTACTAAGACTGATGCACACACAACCCCAGGATCTCTGTCCCTACACATTCTTTCGGATTCAATTGTTTAAGTCCCATTTTCCTTCTGTATTAATCCCAGAGGAATTTTGCCCAAGGAGACTGTAAAACTTACTTGTTGTAAAGAACAATGTCAGGAATCCAGATCATTTCAGAGGGGACACGGATTGAAGTTACATTGTCAAACTCCGCAGGATCCCATGTGAGTTTATAATCATACCATTCCTAGAAAAGAAACTCAGGTAATCAGGAGGAGAACAGGGCTTTTGTGAGGAGCTGGCACAGTGTCTGACAAAATCTGAAGGAACAAGATCAGTGAAAGCAGAGGGGAAGCTACAGTCAGCCACTGTGAACCCCAGCCCAGTGAGATCAATTTTACAGAATATGTTTTTGTGTTTTTATTCATTCAGGGGGTGTGGATGTCACTGGCCAAGCCAACATTTATTGCCCATCCCTAGTTGCCCCTTGGGGGGGTGAGTTGCCTTCTTGAACCACTGCAGTCCATATGGGTTGACCCACAGTGCTCTTAGGGAGGGAATTCCAGGATTTTGACCGAGTGACACTGAAGGAACGGCGATATATTTCCAAGTCAAGATGGGGAGCAGCTTGGAGGGGAACTTGAAGGTGCCTCATCCTCTTGGAAGGTGCTATCTAAGGAGCCTTGGTGAATTTCTACAGTGCATCTTGCAGATGCTACACACTGCTGCTACTGAGTGTCGATGGTGGAGGGAGTGGATGTCTGTGCATGTGGTGCCAACGAAGTGGCTGCTTTGTCCTGGATGGTGTTAAGCTTCTTTACTGTTATTGCAGCAGCCCCCATCAGGCAAGTGGGAAGTGTTCCATCACATTCCGGATTTGTGCCTTGTAGATGTTGGACAGGCTTTGGGGAGTCAGGAGATCAGCTACTTGCTGCAGAATTCCCAGCCTCTGACATGCTCTTGCAGCCATTGTGTTTATGTGGCAAGTCCAGTCAAATTTCAGATCAGTGGTAACCTCAAGGATGTTGAAACAAAATGGCATGTCAATAGCTCTGACAAAGGATTAAAATAGCATTAGGTTTAGAGGGATCATCACATCATTTTTTTCTTTTCACCCATGGGACTGGGCATTACTGGCTAGCCAGTATTTCTTGCCCACCCCAAGCTGCCCTTAATCTGAGTGGCTTGCAGAGGACAGTTGAGAGTCAGCAACATTGCTGTGGCCCTGGAGCCACATGTAGACCAAACCAGGTGAGGAGGAAAATTTTCTTCCCTCAAGGTCATTAGTAAACTAAATGGGCTTTTCCCAATAATCGACAATGGTTTCGTGTTCATCAGAAGTTTCGTAATTCCAGATTTTGTTTTAAACTTGAATTCAAATTTCAGCATTTGTTGTGTCAGGATTTAAACCAAGGTCCATAGAACATTAGCTGAGTTTCTGGTTTAATACTTTAGCAATAATATCATTAGGGCATCACCTCCCGTGTAAGGCTGTGACTCATGAATCTGCAAGACCCACGCCAACAAATTCATCCAAACCCAAACCTCACCACCTACATGTTCATCAAGCATCAATCCTGACTAGCAGTTCTACAAAGTTTACACCACAGATCCATGAGGATCCATGCTATACACCTAGAGGTCCATCAACTCACCAATTCACCCAAACAGGTCCACCAGATCTCCAATCCATGCAAACAGGTCCATCAGATCTCTAGTCTAAAGGACAGAGATGAATGCCCAGTCAACACTTGGATCCTAAAATCCCTGAAGCCTAGTGGCCGACTAGGAAGGGAGCAGTTCGAAGCTCAGTGTCTCAGAGCAGGGCCTCGGAACTCACTTGGGAGCTCATAACCACTGGGTCCTAGCAGCCTCTGCCTAAAGGCCATGGACCTGGCCTTGGGATGGCTCCTTCTGGGGACTTGCTGTGAATCTCCTCAGGGGATTAGTCCCTGTTCCTGTCAAGACAGCTTATGAAGAATGTTGGGTGATCCCCCAGTGAGGGGATCACAGCGATATAGAGATCACAGGGGTAGGGGATTTTCCCTTTCAAAAACACACATACCTGCTTGAGCCAAACGTTAGTTGTCATCATCTGGTTTTTCTCATCCTATTTCAAGAAAAGGAAGGGAAAAGATAACAATTAATCACTACTTTATAACCAATATAACAATAAGGCAGTGGCATGGATCAATAATATTACAACAGAAACTTTTCTGAATTGTGTTGGTGAGTAAATTCAAGCCGATTCATTAGACTATTGCCCTGTTGTGTTCATTTATTCAAAGGATGTGACATTGCTGGCTAGGCCAGCATTTATTGCCCATCTCTTATTTCTCAGAGGGCAGTTAAGAGTCAACCACATTGCTTGTGGGTCTGGAGTCACATGTAGGCAGACCAGGTAAGGATAGCAGTTTCAATCTCTGAAGTCCATTGGTGTCTCAGATGGGTTTTCCAACAATCAATTCATGGTGTTAATTAGACTCATAATTCCAGATTTTTATTGAATTCAAGTTCTACAGCTAATGTGGCAGGATTCAAACCTGGGTGCCCAGAAGATTACCTGGGTCTCTGAATTAACAGTCCAATGATAATATGACTAGGCTATCACCTCCCCTGTTTCAGGTGATATGAAGTCATTTTTAAACAGTTGCCTTTCTACAACTAACCACAAATAGGACCATAAATATGTATTTCTGTAGCACCTCTTGCCATGTTATGATGTCCCAGAAGTACTTCAGAGCCAATGAATTCCTTTCAAAAAGCAATCGGCAGTGTAAGTGTGGGAAATGTGGGAGCCAATTTGCAAACAGGAAGTTCCCACAAACAACAGTGTGGCAATGAGCTACCTTCACAGATACTGATTGAGGGGTAAATATTGAGCAGCACCTTAGGAAGAAAGCCCCTGTGATTCTCAGAAACAGTGCCATGGGATTGTCTTCACCCACATGAGAGGGCAGCAGTGTGAGTGCAAATCTGAAAATGTGTATGGGCTGAATGAAGGGATGTGAGGGAGACTGGGTGCTGCCCATCCCTCTCAGGCGAGAGTGAACGTTTTCTGCTCCAATAATTTGTATCTAAGGGAGACATTTCTTTAATCTGCACTTGGTCTAATGGGCAGTCAACCAATGCAATCATTCCAGTTCTCGTTATGATGTTCTGCAGCTGGAATGTCTGTGGCATGTGCGGTCTGTACTAGCCTCTGGCAGATAACTGAAGCATAAGGAGAAACCTAATGAATTTCAGTGTGCTGACTGAGCACAGAGCAGCCTTCTCTGGACTGCACAGACTGAAGTGTCGACATTAGACTCCTTTCTCCCTCCCTCATCCAAGTAATTTCCCTTCTGATAACAGACAAAACAATGGTCAGTTTAGAACCAACAAAAACTGACATTTATATAGCAATGTGAACATAATGAAACACCACCAGCTCCTTCCCAAGACATTTATAAAAGAAAATACCTCACCGAGCCACAAAGAAACATTAGGAGAGACCACCAGAAGATTGGTTAAGGGGATAGTTTTTAACGAGAGGGTTATAGGAGGGAGGTGAGGTAGAGATATGAATTGTATTTCAGAATTCAGGACCCAGGCAACTCAGGGTGGAGTATTTCAAATCAGGGATCGACAAGAGGCTAAAACTAGAGGGATACTGAGATCTCAGTTGCTTGTGGAGCTGGAGGAGATGACAGCAATAGACTGGGGTTTTGGAAACAGAAGAGAAAATTTTTAAGATGAAGGTATTGCTTTATAAGATCCAACTCATTGTTCAAGTTCAGACAGTCAGAGATAGCAGATTATTTAACCATGGAGGTCTCACAGTGGAGTCAAGTCTGATAAGAATGGGAGGGGGAGGTTTGTGCGGAGTCAGAACCAAGTCTTGTCCCTTATCTCAGGACCAAAACCCTGGTCACTTTACTACGAAAAGAGTGGCTCTGAAAGCCAGCTCCAGACGGAAATCCTAGTGCACAGGCCACAGTGTGGAGGGATCTCACTTCCTCTCAGAAGCACAGAGAACAGCAAACTGCTTAATGTTGTGACAAGGCCAAAGACATGGTCATATCAACGAAAGGTACAGTTCTAAATATTGTGCAAGAGCAGAGAGACTTGGGAATGCATCTACACAGATCGTCGAAAGTGACAGGGCAGTTTGAGAAAATGATTAATATAACACATGAGATCTTGGGATTTATTCGTAAGGAGTAACATAGCAAAGAAGCTATGATAAACTTGTGTATAAAACTTTGATTCAATACAGTGCTCTGTTCTGGACATCGCATTTCAGGAAGGATGTGAAAACCTTATAAAGGCTGCAGTAAGAATTCACAGGAATGTTTACTTTATTCGTTCATGGGACATGAGTGTCACTGGCTAGGTCAGCACTTACTACCTGTCTCTAGTTGCCCCTTGAAAATGTGGGGGTGAGCTGCCTTCTTGAACCACTGCAGTCCATATTGCTGTAGGTTGACCCACAATGCCTTTAGGAATTCCAGAAGTTTGACCCAGTGACACTGAAGGAGTAGCATAATATTTCTAAGTCAAGATGGTGAGAGTTTGTAGGGGAACTCATTTCTGCTACCCTTGTCCTTCTGGATGGAAGTGATTGTGGGTTTGGAAGGTGCTGTCTCAGGATCTTTGACGTATCTTCTAATGATCTCTGCGGTGTATCTTGTATTTAGTACACACTGCTGTGACTGTACCTTGGTGGTGAAGGGCTTCCCATTATACTATAACCAGTTATACATCCATAAAAGTGTATCAACACAGCTCAGTATTTCCCAGTGCTGTGGCATTAGTACACAGATCTAGCCACTGGAGTGTGTTTAACGTAATCCTAGTAATTGTGAGAACATCAGACTGAATGAGAAGGCTCTCAATCCCTACAACACAGATAACAAGACACAAAGTGATGATAAATTATTCAACAGACAGCCCATTAAACTTTAATGTTCAACAAACTAAATCTTTAATCTGTTTGTTTATTATGTCGTTCCTCCATCTTCATCCTCACAGAGTATAACCACCCATGACTGATCTTGATTTGACATCTGTTCTCCCCAAGTCTCTTCATCCCCTCAGCCAACAGCAGACCCTCATTCAGAGCCTAGCTCAGCTCCTGCTCCAGCCCCAGTCAACATTGCCTGGAAGCAACCAGCATTCACACATGGGTCACTGAAATCAATCCTGGTTTTGTCCCTTCCTCCAGTCCCTTTCCTGCTATACACTGTGGGGAAGAGAAGGGGGGAAAGAAGCTCATTCAATCCTGCACAGAAAGCATAGCCTGTGTGAGTGCACATAACAACAATGACTAGTATTTCACAGTGAACTGCACTGGGGTGTCTGAGAGTGTATCGAAAGCAATTTAATATTGCCTGAACATTTTGTTATTTTACTTGGTGAGTATAAACACAGTATCACCGCAGCACAAATTCCCAGCAGTGATTGTGAGCACTACTGATTGGGAACACCAGTGATTGTGAACATCAGTGATTGTGAATTGCAGTGATTGTGAATTGCATTGATTGTGAACACCACTGATTGTGAACATCAGTGATTGTGAACTGCAATGATTTTGAACACCACTGATTGTGAACTGCAGTCATTGTGAAAATCAGTGATTGGGAACTGTAGTGATTGGGAACTGTAGTGATTGGGAACATCGGTGATTCTGATTATAAGAAGTAGGAATAGGAGTTGGCCATTCAGCCCAGCAAGGCTACTCAACCATTTGATGAGGTCATGGCTGATCGGATAATCCTCAACTCCACTCTTCTGCTTTATCCCCAGAATCCTTGATTACCTTCCTGATTAAAAATCTATCTCAGCCTTGAAAATACTTAACAATCCAGCCTTGACAATCCTCTGCACTTCTGAGAGAAAAGGTTCTCCCCATCTGGCTTAATTAAGTGACTCTTTATCCTGAGAGGGTGTGCTCTGGTCTTAGACTCTCCCATGAGGGGGAAACTACCTTCCATTTTACTATCAAACTCCCTAAGAACTCCATCTGTTTCAAAAAGGGCACCTTTCATTCCTCTAAACTCCAATGAGTTCAGGCCCAACCTACTCAACCTCTCCTCATAAAAAAATCCCTTGCTATCCAGAATCAATCTGATGAACCTTCTCTGGACTGTGCATCGTTCCTTTGATAATGCGATCAAAGCCATTCACAGTATTTTAAGTATGCCTAACTATTATCTTGTATAGTTTCAACAAAATATTCCTACTTTTATTTATCATTCCTTTTGGAAGAAAAGCTAATATCCCATTTGCCTGCCGTATTACCTGCTGAAGCTGAATGCTGTTTTTTTTGTGATTCATGCACAAGGATTCTCAAATCCCTCTGTGTTGTAGCTTCCTCCATTTAAATAATATTCAGCTTCTCCATTCTGCCTGCTAATGTGAATAACCTCATATTTTCACATGACATCAGTGGTTGCGAGCAGCAGTGATTGTGAACAGAGGTCATTGTGAATTGGAATGATTGTGAACAGAGGTGATTGTGAACAGAAGTGATTGTGAGCAGTGATGATTGTGAACAATAATAATTGTGAACAGCAGTGAATGTGAGCTGATCAAAGCGATATCTTACCACGTCAATAAGCTGTGCGATGGAAAGGCCAAAGGTGACAATGACAGCATCTGAAGCATTGGTGACAGGTCTGGACCACCGATTGTAACCAGTGAAGAGATGTTTAAAGAGTCTCTCCTCAGCCTGAGAATGAGTCTTCTCCTGGCAATGGACTAAAGATAAGAAAGAGGAAGGGGGTGAGGAGAGAGAGGGGGAGGGAGAGGATGTGGGACAGGGAGAGGGAACAGGAAAGCGAGAGGAGAGTGGGAGAAAAAGAGGGAGAGGAAGAGTGAGAGGGAGAGATACGGGAGGGGGGAGAATGGAGCAAGAGAGGGGCGAGAGAGAGAGAGAGAGAGAGGGAGAGATTATGAGTCTTGATGAAGCCCACTGTAATGGATCAAACATATTGTTAACCCATTTGACCAGCATCCACCAATCACCTTAAACATTAACTTCCTCCTAATGCTATCACACCTTCCAAACCCATGACCACTTCCATCTAGAAGAACAAGGGCAGCAGAGACATGGGAATGCCACCCACCAAACCACTCACCATCCTGCCTTGAAAATATGTTGCTGTTCCTTCAGTGTCACTGGGTCAAAATCCTGGAATTCCATTCCTCAGGGCATTGTGGGTCTACCTACTGGACATGGACTGCAGCAGATCAGAAAGCACTATTTTCTCAAGGGTAACTAGGGATGGGCAATAACTAATAGCTTTCTATGCAATGCTCACATCCAGTGAACAAATGGAAGCATGGGTAATGAATACCAATGGGATTATTGCAGTGTCAGTGGCTGAGGTGATGGAATCTAAATGTTTGATGCACTTCAATGAGTGGTCTCTGCTGTGGTCAGCTTGTATTAAAATCTCACAATCCCTCAAAATAAAACTTCTCATTCATTGAGGTCATTACTATATTGCTGTTACTTTTTGTCTAGTACACCAGTCAGGAGCTACATGCATGTTATCTCGTGTGGTACATGATATAGGAGCCTCAGTGATGACCTGTGCTAACCCTAATGATGATCTGTCATCTATGACTTGAAACCAAACTTAACCATAAGAACTCTGAATGCCATTTCTACAAAGCCCTGATTGCCCAAGTTGCAGTGAAACTTGCTGGGCACTTAATGGTAATCAACCAAAATCAGAACGGGAAACCCTTAGAAACAGAAACAGAAGTTGCTGGAGAAATGCAGCAAGTCTGACATTACCTATGGGAAGAAAGCATTGTTAATGTTTTGGGTCCATTGACCCTTCTTCAGAACTGATGTAGATAGGAAAAGGTTGGTATACGTGCTGAAGGTGGGGTGGGAGATAAGTAAATGATGAAATGGAGCTCAGAGAGAGATAACAGCAGATGGGCAGGCAAAGAACTAGAAAATGGTGCGTCAGGGAGAGTCAAAAGCCATGGATGAAACTGCATTAGCTGTGATGGGTGCCCATAGCCCATGTGAAGACAAGAGGGTGGGTAAAGGACATGGAAGGAGGTGCCCAGGCCCTCAAATTGCTAAACTTTACACTGAGTCCTGAAGGCTGTCAAGTTCCCAAGAAAGTCCCTTTTCCCCTCTCTGTATGACCCACAATGGGACACAATGGGCCCAAAGGCCTTTCTTTTGTGCAGCACTGTCTGTCTAATTCTATAAATGGAACTGAAATCCTGTGAGGAGGTCCTCCATGGAATGAGAGGATCAGCAAGCAAGCACAAACATCCAAATTGCAAAATGTCAACTTACTGCATCTGCACAGGAAGAGGGAACAGAGGAGGAGCAGACTGCAGCCTCCTGGCACACTTCCTGCCGAGAGTAAACGAGTAAACATCTCCGTGTTCCTGACACTCCACTTTTAAACAAGAGGCAACAAGATTTCCGTTGTCCCACCAACAATTCATTAGAATGAAATTGCACAGCTAGCTTGGCTCAGGGTGTGGACGGCCTCTGAGATTCCCTCATAGCGCTGTCCGCGGTGCTGAAACTAGCTCTGTGCATCCACTGAGGAAGTGTCAGAGAGCCAGGAGTTACTGAACGTGTCCTGTCAGAGAGAGAGAAAAAAAAGAGAAACATCCACATTAATATTTCAACTAGGAGAAGTGCACTTTACTGTAATAAAACAGAGTGCTCATCGTCTAAATCTTCTTCAATCAAGTAAAGTGGTAGAAACAGAGATGAGGCCAAACTCTGTGACCCTTCAGTCTTAATCACTGAAATTCGAGCCAAGGTTCCACTCAAGTGTTTGTTTAAGAGCTAAATCCAATGGCCACTACTCAAACACAGCTTTCGATTCACAGTCATTAAACTTGAATTAAAACCCAACTCTTCCTACAAAAATGCAAAATACAAATACAATTACAGGGAGAATGCTCGGCTGTGTATTCCAGGATTTAAGTGTCTTTGTTAATTCTCCACCAGTCTAACAGGAGTTGGTAAAATGACCCATCCTTTTGTGAAGCCTGTGTGACACTCACTATTCTGTTGCTGGGCACTGTTTAACAGAGTGAGCCTTGCTTCCTGGAAAGTCTCCTTGTTAGAGGGTGTCAAACATCTTTGATTTCCCAAGGTTACATTTAGATTACAACTTCAGTCTTATCGTTTTACATTAAGAAAGAGCTCTGCATTTCATACAGTGTGAAAAGAGGCCATTCAGCTCATCAAGTCTGCACCAACCCTCCAAATAACATCCCACCCAGACCGCAATCCTATCCTTGGTTTCAGCTTGGCCAATCCACCCTAACCTGCACATCTTTGGACTGTGGGAGGAAACTGGAGCACCCTGAGGAAATCCTCGCAGGCAATGGAGAGTATGTGCAAACTCCACACGGACCGTCACCTGAGGCTGGAATCAAACCTGAGTCCCTAGTGCCATGAAGCAGCAGTGCTAACCACTGAACCACCATGTTTTCCTGAGAGGATTTTCTGATCGGGGTCCTTTAGCAATGACTTGCTTCGATGACTGTATCAGTGCTGCCTCGTGCTCCCACGAGGAGGTTGAAGATGACTGTATTGGCGCTGCCTCGTGCTCCCACGAGAAGGTTGAACAGTTCATCCACTTTACCAACACTTTCCACCCCGACCTCAAATTCACCTGGACCGTCTCAGACTCCTCCCTCCCCTTCCTAGACCTCTCCATTTCTATCTCGGGTGACCGAATCAACACGGACATTTATTATAAACCGACTGACTCCCACAGCTACCTAGACTACATCTCCTCCCATTCTGCCCCCTGTAAAAACACCATCCCATATTCCCAATTCCTTCATCTCCGCCGCATCTGCTCCCAGGAGGACCAGTTCCAAAACCGTACAACCCAGATGGCATCCTTCTTCAAGGACTGCAATTTCCCCCCAGACATGGTCGACGATGCCCTCCACCACATCTCTTCCAATTCCCACTCCTCCGCCCTTGAGCCCCGGCCCTCCAACCACCACCAGGACAGAAACCCACTGGTCCTCACCTACCACCCCACCAACCTCCATGTACAGCGTATCATCCGCCGTCATTTCCGCCACCTCCAAACGGACCCCACCACCAGGGATATATTTCCCTACCCTCCCCTATCAGCATTCCGAAAAGACCACTCCCTCCGTGACTCCTTCATCAGGTTCACACCCCCCCACCAACCCAACCTCCACTCCCGGCACCTTCCCCTGCAACCGCAAGAAATCAAAACTTGCACCCACACCTCCCCCCTTACTTCCCTCCAAGGCCCAAAGGGATACTTCCATATCCGCCACAAATTCACCTGCATCTCCACACACATCATCTATTGCATCCGTTGCACCCAATGTGGCCTCTATATTGGGGAGACAGGCTGCCTACTTGCAGAACATTTCAGAGAACACCTCTGAGACACCCGGACCAACCAACCCAACCACTCCGTAGCACAACACTTCAACTCCACCTCCCACTCCACCAAGGACATGCAGGTCCTTGGACTCCTCCATCGCCAGACCATGGCAACACGATGGTTGGAGGAAGAGAGACTCATCTTCCGCCTAGGAACCCTCCAACCACAAGGGATGAACTCAGATTTCTCCAGTTTCCTCATTTCCCCTCCCCCCACCTTGTCTCAGTCAAATCCCTTGAACTCAGCACCGCCTTCCTAACCTACAATCTTCTTCCTGACCTCTCTGCCCCCACCCCACTCCGGCCTATCACCCTCACCTTGACCTCCTTCCACCTATCGCATTTCCAACACCCCTCCCCCAAGTCCCTCCTCCCTACCTTTTACCTTAGCCTGCTGGGCACACTTTCCTCATTCCTGAAGAAGGGCTTATGCCTGAAATGTCGATTCTCCTGTTCCTTGGATGCTAAATGCAACACATTTTCAGCTCCTTTAGCAATGCAAAACCTTGCTTTAGAACTGGTACAGGAAATGTGGTGGGAGGCTGGGGAGAGGAGGATCAGGCATGTAGAGATGTTTCCCACTCTCAAAGTGTTCTGGTCTTGGGGAGAAGGAGGTGTTGGGTCTGGTGACTGGGAGGCATTATGCAGAGGAGGTGCTGGATCAGAGTCGAAGGTGTGCAAGGAATCCAGCTAGATGCAAAGATGTTGGGGTGTATGGGAATTTGAGGTTCAGTTTAATAGTTACCCAGCAGATAGGCTAGGTTTTTGGTAGACTAACTTTTCCTGAGTCGCTTTTTACTTCCCTACAGTTGAACTCTCAGAATTCTCCAGTTTAAACAGAAACTTTTGGAAGAATCCAGAGAAGGAGGAATTTCCCATAGGAATCTTCAGGCTGCTAGACAATTCCCTCAGAGTCTGCTATAACAGTAATTCCACCAGATCCCCGTGCACAACTCCCTCCAACACTGCAGAAACAATTACCTCACCATCAGAAAATCAAGGACATCATGTTACAAACAAAGAGGCAAACTAAAACACTGTCAGAATGGTCAACAGTGAATCTTCATAAAGATTGGTTGGTGAATGGAGAGGATCTCCACAAACACAGATCAATGAACAGAGATGAAAATAGGGGAAATGGTGAAGAAGCTCAGCTGCTTTGGCAGCATTTGTGGAGAAAGAAAGAGAGTTAATGTTTTGTGTCTAATATGAACCTTCTTTGGAACTGAAGATGTTTGATATATGATACTTTTTTTTATCCTATTTGTCAAAGTGAAAGATGAAGTGAGTGAGGGTGCCCAGAGCAAATGACAAAGAGAGTGCTAATGGGGATAAAGAAGGGATTGAGGTACAGAAGAAGTGTTAATTGTAGGTGTGAATAAGAGGAAATAGATCAGCACTGCTGAGAGAGCAAACCCATGCAAACAAGGGGAACAGGGTGTAATGACAATGAAAGATAGAGTCCTCCCTCACAAGCAAACAGAGTGACAAGCAGAGAGAAATTTTCCTGTTGACTTCTCCTGTAGTCAGTGCTGTGAGGACAGGGAGTAGAGTCTAGAACTGACTCAGAATTGTGCATCGAAGGAATGGTTGTAGCAGGCAATAAATAATGTAACTATTTACACCAACTCGAAGTGGAGTTTGGCAGCTCAAAGGAGACGATGTATAATTGAGGTGACAGCACAAAGCTTTGCAAATTGATGTGGAAATCACCTGGAATAATCAGATGATGCCATTCTGTCTTGAAGGGTTTTAGAGTCACGGATGTAATTGTTACGTCCTGGCCCTTTCATTAAGGAGCTCACCAGCCTCCCCTTGCCCAACTGAATTATTCCAGCACTGAACCAGCATCAAGCTCATCCCCTATGTCAACCTGATTGCTAAGTCAGATTATAGCAGGTAAAAATCCAACATCACATCACAGCTGTACATCGAGGGTACCAGTGGGCCCTCCCATATGAATCACCGCTGATTGACTCCACTGGGAGCATAGAATCAAAGAACCATATAGTACAGAAGAGACCCTTCAGCCCATCAAGTCTGCATCAACAAAAACCACTCTAAACCTACATTAGTCCCACTTTCCAACACTTGATCCATAGATTTGAATGTTGTGACATTTCAAGAGCTTGTCCAATTGCTTTTTAAAGGTAGTGACATTTCCCACCTCAACTACAATTCCACACAGTGCAATCCAGATTCCCACCACCCTCTGCGTGAAAATTTCTTCCTTCAAGTTCACTCCAAACCTCCTGCCTTTCACATTAAAAATAAGCACCTTGTTAATGATCCTTCAGCTAAGGGGAACAGCTGCTATTTATCCACCCTGCCCATGCTCCTCATAATCTTCTACACCTCTGTCAGGTACCCCCCCCCCCCCCCCCCAACCCCCTTAACCTAACTCTGCTCCTAAGGAAACAGCTTAAGTTTATCTTCCTCATTGAAATGCTCCATCCCAGACAACATCCTGGTGATCTCCTCTGTACCCCCTCCAGTGCAATCCCATCCTTCCTATACAAAAACACAAGTTGCTGGAAAAGCTTAGCAGGTGTAGGATGATCTGTGAAGAGAAAGCAGAGTTAACATTTTGAGTCCAGTGAGCCTTCTTCAGAACTCCATTTCTGAAGAAGGGTCATCGGGCCTGAAATGTTAACTCTGCGTTTTCCCCATGGGTAATGCCAGACCTGCTGAGTTTTTCCAACAATTTCTGTTTTTGTTTCTGATTTCCAGCATCCACAGTTCTTTCAGTTTTTGTTGAGTGTCACACCCTTCCTGCAGTGCAGTGATGAGAACTGCACACAGTATGCCAGTTGTGGTCTAACCAAAGTCGCATACAGCTTCAACGTAACCTCCCTGCACTTCTAAGGTACATCACAACTGGTAAAGGCATGAAGAGCGTATGCCACCTTCAGGACACTATTAACCTGTCCTACCACCTTCAGGGATCTGTGGAAAAGCCCCTCAAGATCCTTCTGTTCTTCTGAGTTTGTGTCCTACTGTTCCTGCCATCCTCTGCTTTATATTGTTTTCCCCTTGTGTTCTCCAGCTAACTGACCACTATTTCCTTTGATAAATCTCAATAAACTGCCTGTATTAAATCAGTACTGTTTTGGTCTGACACAGGGGGGGAGTTATACCAACCAGAGAGAGAAGGACAGAGACCAAAAGAGCATGCGAGTTGGGGGAAGAAGAAAGAGAAGAGAGAGGTCAATAGAAAAATGAACCGAAACAGAAAATTTAATGGAGAGATCCAGAAAATGGAATAGAGGGAAATCAGAGAATTAAATTCTGGATATAAAACAGTGACAGGAGAAATAGACCATGGAGATGGGGAAGGGCTGAGATTATGAAACCAGAAAGAGAAAGAAGAGATAATGAAATGGAGAAACAGAGAAATATATAAATGAAAGACAGAGGGTTGGGGAAGAAAGAAATAATTATAAGATAGAGTAGTCAGAGACATAGTGAAAATCAGAGAAGGGAGCTTTTTTTTAAAAAAACTGAAGTAAAAGTGATCAGAGAGGTGGAGAAACACAGACTGACAAAGGGAAAGTGCAAACTGGGCGAACAATTTCAGATTCGTGTGAGAATGTGAGAAACTGCAATAAAAAGATTGGGGCACACACTGTCACACACACACTAACACTAACACACAGTGAGACACTGACCCACACTCACTACCACGAGCACACACTGACCCTGGCTCTGCAGGCTTAGATGCTCCTGGTCCAGAGAGAGAGCGGTTCAGTTCCGCATGGTCTCATTGCAGAGCGGCTCCTGGTCGCTGCCACCGCCGGTTTGTGGTGAACTGTGAGGCGGGGGAGGGTGGAATTGCCAGAAGGACTGGGGTCCTGGCTGCTTGCCGGAGCGGGGAGAGGAGCTGGCTTCCTGGCCTGTCCCACACTCTGAGCTGAGCAGACACCCCACTGTCTCAGCACACAGCAACTCCAGCTTCTCCCTGCTCCGTTTCACACAGTCAATCCGGACTGGGGGGATCACTGCAGCTTCCCCACAATCACAACCGCCTCACAGCGAAAGCAGAGCTGCCCCAGACACACATTCATCCAAACACCAGCTACGGTCCTGTAGAGAGAAGCCAGTATGACAGAGACAGTGAGCTCTGTGTGCGTGTGAGAGAGAGAGTGACTGTAGGAATCTCAGCCCGGAGCAGTCTGCAAATATCACGGCCGGGAGTCAGTTCCCCTCACATTACACCCGGATCCGAAACGTTTCCGTCCGATTGGCTAAACGTCTGTACTGCCTAACCAGAGTCTATGCAAAGGATAAAACTTTTTACTCTACCTGTGCCTGGGAGTGTTTGATGGGGGACAGTGTGGAAGAAGTTTGCTCCATATCTAGCCCCGGGCTGTCCCTGTGCTGGGAGAATTTGATGGGAGAGTATTACGAAGTGGATTGTTGACAGTTGTAGATTGTAAATTATATTATTAATAGTGGTTGCTTGTGATTGTTTGGTGCTGTGAGCATTACTGCCTGGAAGCATTGATTAAAGAAATGATTCTGAGTTATTTGCTCTTTACTAACTTCAGTGAAAGTGCAGTGTCAGATGGTGGCTGCAGAATTGATTGAGTGACCTCAAGGGTTTCTCTAGAGTCAGGATCGGTTTTTTTTTCAATTGGCAGCATCAGCGATAAAACCAAAGGATTGTCACTCAGATTTTTGACCATATACAGAGTCCATTAATTATAACATTTCCATATTCACTATTAATATTGAGATTGCTGTGGTAGTTATTTCAAACAACAAAGAAAGCCGGAGAAACTCGGCAGGTCTGTCAGTATCTGTGGAGAAAGAAATAAATCAACGTTTTTTCGGTCTGTTATGATTTCTTCAGAACCCCGTTAAAAGGGAAGAAAATATTCCCCTTCTTGTTCTTTCCATTCAGTGGTGTCCCCTGCCCTCTATCCCAAAATCTGTAGCCAGGAAGAATGGAGGAATAATCCCAGGTTTGCACCGGAGTGACACTTATCCCATTGATTCATGAGAATAGTGATGAGGAACTGCATTCTGGGCCAGCAGCTTCCTGCCTGTGATTGGTGCAGATTTATTCTTGGGTGTGTCTATCCTGGTGTGTAACATAAGAATGCTCAATGGTAAATTGGGGCGGCACGGGGCGGCACGGTGGCACAGTGGTTAGCACTGCTGCCTCACAGCGCCAGAGAAGGGTAGATGTAGGGGTATGGGTGGGTTGCGCTTCGGCGGGGCGGTGTGGACTTGTTGGGCCGAAGGGCCTGTTTCCACACTGTAAGTAATCTAATCTAAATCATAGAATCCTGACAGTATGAAAACAGGCCATTCTGCCCATCGAGTCCACACTGACCCTCCAAAGAGCATCCTACCCAGACCCAACCCAATCGCTGTATGGCAAATCAACCTAACATGCATATCCCTGGAAACAATGGGCAATTTAGCAAGGCCAATCCACCTAACCTGCCCATCTTTGGACTGTGGGAGGAAACCAGAGCACCCAGAGGAAACCCACACAGACACAGAGAAAATGTGCAAACTCCCCACAGACAGTCACCAGAGCGGGGATTCTGGATGAGTGGTGCTGGAAGAGCACAGCAGTTCAGGCAGCATCCAAGGAGCTTCGAAATCGACGTTTCGGGCAAAAGCCCTTCATCAGGAATAAAGGCAGTGAGCCTGAAGCGTGGAGAGATAAGCTAGAGGAGGGTGGGGGTGGGGAAAAAGTAGCATAGAGTAAATGACCTGGGAATTGCAGTGGGAGAGGGACTCCCTGAGATTCTTGTAGAGAGAGGAGGAAAACTTCTTCAAGGCAGGCATCCTTGCAAGAGGATTCGCAGTAGGGTTAAAATCAACGAGGTAAAAACAATGACTGCAGATGCTGGAAACCAGATTCTGGATTAGTGATGCTGGAAGAGCACAGCTGTTCAGGCAGCATCCAAGGAGCAGTAAAATCGACGTTTCGGGCAAAAGCCCTGCATCAGGAATAAAGGCAGTGAGCCTCCTCTCTCTACAAGAATCTCAGGGAGTCCCTCTCCCATTGCAACTCCCAGGTCATTTACTCTATGCTACTTTCTCCCCACCCCCACCCTCCTCTAGCTTATCTCTCCACGCTCAGGTTCACTGCCTTTATTCCTGATGAAGGGCTTTTGCCCGAAACGTCAATTTCGAAGCTCCTTGGATGCTGCCTGAACTGCTGTGCTCTTCCAGCACCACTAATCCAGAATCTGGTTTCCAGCATCTGCAGTCATTGTTTTTACCAGAGGGTGGAGTCAAACCCAGGTCCCTGGCACTGTAAGGCAGCAGTGCTAACCACTGAGCCACCATCCTGCCTGTGATAATGTGTTTGCCGAAAGGATTGAAGGAAATCAACTCTTTGAACGCACTGCCACCTCAAGCTGAAATACATTGTGACTCATAAATCCCAAATGCATCAACCTCTGTTCTAAATACCTGAATAGATATCCCGGCTCTAGAAATTTGACCACACTGCACCAGAGTTATCAGGGGATGGGTTCCAACTTTTGTTGATATGGATTCAAGATTCACATTGAATCTGTGCTGGACCCTTATTAAAATGACCTGGCAGTTCTGACAGATTCAACAAATTGGAAAGAACCTTGGACAAGGGGCTTGCAAAAGTTCCAGAAAGAAGGCCTGGGCTCAGGCTGATGATCAGTAAAGCTGCTCAGAATATCCTGCCCCAAGCATCCATTTCAGCCAGCCTTCTATTGGCTACCTGCATTTCCTGTGGGAAAAGGCCACCGAGGAAGTCATCGCTTTGGACTGAGCCTGAGAATATAGCTGCAATTCAGGAAAGAGTTCAATTATCTCTCAGGACTGTTCAGAGGGACAAATGGCTTACACAGAAAGGGTGGGTTCATATGTGGAATGAAATTCCTGAGGAAGTGGTGGATGTGAGAACAGTTCCAATGTTGAAAACAGACTTAGATAAGTACATGAATAGGAAAGGTTTGAAGGGCTATGGGCCAAGCATAAGCAGGTGGAGCTAGTTTAGTTTGGGATTGTGTTTGGCATAGAGTTGTTGGACCGAAGGATCAGTTTCCGTGTTTTATGACTCTATTACTTTATGTCTCACTACTCAACAGCTCATTTGTCTGTAATTACTGCATTACACTACACATTCACCCCCTCACACCTTATTACCCACCTTACGTTGTGCAAACTGTTCATCAGCTATTCCACCATGACAATCACACCTGTTCTTTAAAAACAAGGCTCTCACTACCACACCCTCTTGCATGACAAGGTCACATATAACCCAGGACAAAAGACCACTCTCTGAGAAGGCTGTGCCTACCTGTATCACAGCAGAGAGATTGCACAAGGGTGGGAGAAGAATTGAAATAATCAAAACTGGAAGCTCTGGGAGACGCACTGCCTCAGAGCTCATTTGCTTCGTCCTCCTGATCTCTGTCCCAGCCCACAGTCTCTGCACGAGAAACTACAGCTGCTTTCATCAGTCACCTTCCAATGGCCATCACAGCAAACACCCACTCGCACGCACACTTGTACACACACACACACACACACACACACACACTCACACACACACACACTCACACACACACACACACACACACACACACACACACTGAGGAAACACTCACAGGATTGGACAAAGGAAAGACAAGATAGGCTGTAAGGAGACTTTACAGGGCAGGTGTGAGGAGAATAACTCTTGATGTGGGGCAATCTAGAACTGGAGGAAACCTTTTTTAAAAGTTAAGGGTCTCCCACTTGCACGGAGATGAGGAGGAATGTTATAATTACGGAGGTTCATTAGCTTGTGGTACTGTCCAGCCATGTGAGCAGTGCAGTCTGGGTCAGTCGATCAATTTGAGGCAGTTGGACAGATTTATAAGGGACAGGGAAGTGAAGGGGTGTGGAGGGCAGATAGGAAAGTGCAGTCAAAGTAACAATCAGATCAGCTATGATCATGCCCAACGACCGAGCAGACTTGAGGAGCCAAATGGCCCATTCCTGCTCCTCATTCTCGTGTTTCTTATGGGCTTGACAATAGTGTTTCTCAAACAGAATACTGAAGAATTGAGTTCTTTCCATTTACCTTTCCTTCAGAATTTGGGGCTTGTGTCAACATTCATTTTGACGTAAGGATAAGGTGACCCTGAAGGAAGGAAAGCAAGTGATGGTGTTGACGGTGGTGACAAAGGCTGTGGGAGTATTGGTCATTGGAAGGAATAACTCAGCTGTAGTGCTGCTACATCACCTGCTCTCCAAGAATCCTGCAAATCAGGATACATGCATTTACTGTTCAGAGAGTCGGAACTGAAATCGATCGCTGTTCCTTTAGTGTCACTGGCTCAAAATCCTGGGATTCCCTTTCCAATGAGCTTGTAGGTCTATCCATAGCACATGGACTGCAGTAGTTCAAGAAGGCAGCTCACCCCCACCTTCTCAAGGGGCAACTAGGGATGGGCAATAAATGCTGGTCTGCAATAACTGACCCAGCTTGCACTGTTCACATGGCTAGAGAAGATTGGGAGACATTTTTCCTCAAAGCAGAAGGCTCAAAAAGCAGGGCACAGAGATTTAAGGGGGTTCAGAGGGAATTTGAGGAAAGATTCTTTCACTAAGAGAATTGTGGGTATCTGAAACGATGGAAGGGTGATTGGAGCAGGAACCCTCAAGACATTTAAGAATCATTCAGATGAGCACTTGAAATATCACAGCATACAAGATTACAAGTCAAGTGCTGGATGGATGGTTGATGACTGAAGCAGACACTATGGGCTGAAGGGCCTCTTTCCCCAAGGTAAAAGCTCTATAACTCAATATTAACGTATGTTGTCATTGAGAATATAAAAGTATATGCTGCATTGATATGGGACAAGGATTGCACCCTCTCCTGAGGCTTTAGTTCTATTTAATGAAGGATTACACCCACCTCACATCTTATTTTAGATATTGGAACACTGGCTAATGGAGGCCTCAGTGATATCACAGCGGATTCTCACACAGACTGTAGTGCCTCACTCATGTCACCTTGTGCAGTCTGAAATAATCCCATAGTTAGGGAGCACAATGATCCGGACAGTCATGAGCTGTACTGCCCAGCACCTGATGCAGTGCCATCTCCTCCCTCTGGTTCCCCACTGCTCTCCTGCACTACTGGGCTATCCATCTGGTTTCCCATTGCCCCCCTGCACGAGAAGGAACCTGGCCAGACCAGCAGTGAGGCTTGCCAATCAGAAGGTACGCCAAATGCCCTGGATAAGAGGCTTATCTAACACTGCAGTGTGGCAGGATCTGGTTACCTGCTGGTGATTTGATTTTCTGCACAGGTGTATCATGTGATGCTGGCCCAGGTGAGGGTCATTGGCTATCCTGGACATTTACACTGAACATAGAACATTACAATGCAGTGTAGGCCCTTCAGCCCTCGATGTTGCACCAACCTATGGAACCAATCTGAAACCTATCTATCCTACACTATTCCATTTTCATCCATATGTTTATCCAATGACCATTTAAATGCTCTTAAAGTTGGTGAGTTTACTACCATTGCAGTCAGTGTGTTCCATGTCCCTAGTCTCTGAGTAAAGAAACTACCTCGGACATCTATCCTATATCTATCACCCCTCAATTTAAAGCTATGACCCCTTGTGATAGCTATCCAAAGAAAAAAGGTTCTTACTGTCCAACCTATCTAACCCTCTGATTATCTTATAAGTCTCAATTATGTCACCTCTCAACCTTCTTCTCTCTAACGAAAACAGCATCAAGTCTCTCAGCCTTTCCTCATAAGACCTCCCACTATATTCTGCATTCTGTTCTATTACCCTGATGTGCTTATGTTAGGTATGATCTGGTTAGTATGCAAGACAATATTTTTTACTGCATCTTGGTACATGTGATAATAATAAATCAAAACAAATCAAATCAGACTTGGATACAGATTGTTCGGGTATAATGCATGTTTCAGCAACGCGAATTGGCGATAAAACAATTGATGAATTGTGGATGATTTTTGAATAATGCAAACTTTCTACTGAATGAGTATAACGATATTCTATAGTGATCTTCTACAGCGCAATTTTTAATTGGGTTTTCCATAGTGTGATTTTTGACAGCACGCAGTCACAGAGGAGCAGATGCTGTGTTATATCAGAATAACCTGTGTATGACTTTTTCTCTCATCATGTGAGCTGTCAATTAACCTACTATTCAAAGCATACAAAGTCTTCAGCACCTATCTGCAAGGTTGTCAGTCCTGGGTCCTATACTCTGGCATGTTCACATTCTGGAAGTTTTTTGTCAGTATTGTCATTGTGTCATCCTTCAGATTGACCAGCAAGACTCCAGGGTAAACATTGACACCCTGGAAACTGCTACCATCACTGGCATTGAAGTGATCCTCCTGCAAAGCCAGCTGCACTGCACAGGTTATCATGCCCACGTGGATAGCAGTTACTTGCACAAGATCATGTGATACAGAGAGTTGACCACTATCAGATGGCACACAGGGATGCTATGTAAATGTTTTACAGGCTACTTGAAAAAGTGATGATTGTGACTATGAAGCATATCATCAATTGTTGTAAAACCTCATTTGGTTCACTAATGCCCTTTAAGGAAGGAAATCGATCATCTTTAACCGGTCTAACTGACATGTGACTCCAGACACACAGCAATGTATTGAATCATAACTTGCTTCTGAAGTGGTTGAACAAGCCACACAGTTCAAGGACAATTTGGGGTGTTCAACAACCTCTGGCCTTGCTAGTGACACACATGAAGGAACAATGAAAAGAAGCAGTGAGTGGTCATGATCTCAACACAGATCCTTGCAGAGTAACACTAATCATCTATTGACAATTGGATCACTTGTCCATTACACCTACTGTCTTGTGCCTGTCCATCACAATAGGTGTAGGCAATTCAGCCCATCGAACCTGCCCTCCAATTCAATACTATCATGGCTAATCTGACACTTCAAAGCTTTTTACTCATCCCATCCCCATAAGGCTAGGCCTCTCCAATTTTCAAATGAGGTCAATATTTAATTTTAATTCCTGGGGCTTCAATTTTAGCTAACAGTGTCTGATAAGGTATCTTATTCAGTTCCTAATGGACTTACATATAAATTAGCTCCATGGCGAAAGCCCTAGCTTTCAAAACAATTCCATCAGATTTATCACACACATATCAATGTCGTGCCCCTCTGACCAGCTGTACCTTTACAATTTGTTCAGTTAGCCTGTCATCGTTACAGATCCAGGAACTCCTCAATAGCAGATTGTTATGAAGGTGTAGAAGTGTACTGTACCTTTAAGAGAGTGAATGACTTGGCAAGCACACCAAGTGCTGGAGACTTTGTGATGTAACATTCAGTTCAGAACAGATAGCACTGGCTCAGTTGCTATGAGACTAAAACAAATTCAAATTTGGTCAACCAGTTTAAATGATACCCCAAAAATTCCAACCTCCAATCAAGTTTGAATTGAGTATCTTGACAATCTTAAAAGCCAATGACACAATCCGATGTTTTGGAGGTATAAGACCAAGGAAAATTGAACAATTGGGAGGAGAACTGCCAAGCCAGCATATACAGACTGTCCGAAAAATAGTTCTCTTAAAGGTACAATCAGTATCAATCAGTGACCTGTGAAACAGAAATCCCAAAGATGAAGAAAAGAAGACCACAATACAGAGAAGAACCAAAGAAGAACCAAAGAAGCCTGGTTTTGAGATACGAAGTTTTGTTTTATAAACCTTAATCAGGGTTTTATGGGACTAGCATTGTCGAAGGGGAAGGTAAAAGATAGGTTAGAGGAAGGAGTTGTAAATAGTTGTTAGTCATTCTTTATTATGTTTTAAGAAACAAAGTTATTAATTTTTACAAAAAATAGTTCTTGGTCTCTCAAATTTTCACAGATTAATGCATGGGATAAATCTTTTCTGCATTGCTGGTTTAAATTAGCAGGAGAGTTTACCACATTGTATTATAGTTTAGGGGCTTGAGTCTGTGATTTGAACTGGTTTAGACAGATTTGAATAGATTTGGAGGTATGAAAAATCCCAGCAGAAAAATCCCAGTGTCCTAGGTGAGACAATTGTTTTACTTTTGGTGACTTGTGGTTGATGAAATTAAAAGTGAATGAAATGGCTCTTAAAATTGCTAAAAAGGTTCTGAGATTTGAAGATGATTCTCAAATTTTCCAAGAAAGTTTAGAAGGAAATAAAAAGGCCATACTTTTAGTATTAGCAAAGAAATTAGATTTGGATTTAACCAAAGACAAAAGTAAAGCTGAAATTGTAAGGGAGTTACTCAAACCCTTAGGTGTGTCAGGGAAACAGACAAGTGCAGTCAAGGTAGAAAAACTTGAATTACAATTGAGAAAAATAGAGTTAGAAGATAAACAAAGGGAGAGAGAAAGAGCATGAAGAGAGAGGAAAACCAGAGAGAGAAGGTTCGTAGCTGAGCAAAGAGAGAGAGAAGAAAGGGAGAGAGAAAGAGAGAGAGAAGAGAAAGAAAGCAAGAGAGAATTTGAACTTGAGAGGTTGCAACTTAGTCAGCAAAGTCAAGTTAACAGAATAGAGATTAAAAGAGAAGATAATGATATACACAAATATTTCAAAACTCTGTCACATTTTGATGAGAAAGATGTTGAAGCCTTCTTTATTTCATTTGAAAAATTGGCTAGGCAGATGGAGTGGTCCAAGGATTTATGGGTAATGCTAGTTCAGACTAAGCTGGTAGGCAGAGCTAGTGAGGTATTTGCTGCACTGTCAGATGAGGTGTCAAGAGATTATGAAGAGGTTAAGCAGGCTATTTTAAGTGGTTATGAATTAGTACAGAAGCATAGACAGCGGTTCAGAAACACAAAGAAGGAACCAGGTCAGAATTATGCTGAGTTCGAAAGAATTAAACATAGTCATTTTGATCAATGGCTGCATGTTTTGAAAATAGATAGGACCTTTGAGATTTGAGCAGTGATTATTCTGCTGGAGGAGTTTAAAAACTCACTTTGAGGGATGGTAAGGATTCACGTCGAGGAACAGAAAGTTCAGGAAGTGAGAAGGGTAACAGAATTAGCAGATGAGTACATGTTGGTGCGTAAGACAAGTTTCCAGCCAGAATTTCGTCCTGTGAGGAATAGAAGTTGGGAGAAGGGAAGTTCCTACACAATGAAAGCAAGAGTAGGGAGCACAGGTAAGATTTTACCACAGGATAAAAAGAAGCTTGAGAGAGTGGAAAGGAGATGAAAGGCATCAAGTTGTTTCCACTGTGACAAAGTGGGACACGTGAAGTCACAGTGCTGGTCATTAAAGAAAGGTGCTGTGGGAAAAAATGTGGTAAAAGAAGCTAAGCCAGTTGCATTCATGAAGGTAATAAAGGATACCCCATGAAGAGTTGAGGAGCTGCAGGAGACTGGCCCAGCCTAGGCAGGGGCTGGGTATGGAGTTAGTACCTGATCCTAGCGGAAAGATGTTGTGAAACTTGAAAGGGTTCAGAAAAGATTTACAAGGATGTTGCCAGGGTTGGAGAATTTGAGCTACAGGGAGAGGTTGAATAGGCTATGGCTGTTTTCCCTGGAGCAGAGGAAGCTGAGGGGTGACCTTATACAGGTTTATAAAATCATGAGGAGCATGGATAGGATAAATAGACAAAATCTTTTCCCTGAGATGGGGGAGTCCAGAGCTAGAGGGCATAGGTTTAGGGTGAGAGGGGAAAGATATAAAAGAGACCTAAGGGGCAACTTTTTCATGCAGAGGGTGGTACATGTATGGAATGAGCTGCCAGAGGAAGTGGTGGAAGCTAGTACAATTGCAACATTTAAAGGGCATTTGGATGGGTACATGAATAGGAAGGGTTTAGAGGGATTTGGGTCGAGTGCTGGCAGGTGGGACTAGATTGGTTTGGGATATCTGGTCGGCATGGACAAGTTGGACTGAAGGGTCTGTTTCCATGCTGTACATCTCTATGACTCTACAAAGAATTCACCTCTGTGGGGAAAGTTTACTCAGAAAGAACAGGGGGAGAAGAGCAAGAAGTTATAATCTTAGGAGATACAGGATCTAACCAGTCACTGATAGTAAGGGATGAACAAATTTACACTCTTTCTGATTTGTTATCTGAGAATGTGATCATTTGTAGGATAGATGGATAGAAATGTAGTGTTCCCCTATGCAAGATCAGGTTGGATTCCCAACTCAAGACTAGGGAAGTTTCAGTGGGAATGATTGACAGATTGTCAGATCCAGGAATTCAGTTTGTTCTTGGGAATGATTTGGCAGGATCCAAGTAACACCTCTTGTTGTGAAGAAGCCCAAGGAAGACCAAGAAACTGAGGAGTTAAAATAGAAATATCCTGGCATTTTCCCAGACTGTATGGTAACCAAATCCCACCATCATAATTCACAGCACGAAGCGAAAAGTAAAGAGAAAGATGAAGGAGTTGAGGTTCAGTCAGTGGGTACCCTGTCTGACATAATGGTGCAGGAAAATTCTGAACAGGTGGAGGGTCAGACAGAAGTGCATGGTCCTGAAAGATGAATAGACTTTCAACAACAAAACAGGATGATAAAAGATATATGTGGATGTGTACTCCAAAAAAGAGGCCGAGAATATCCCAGAAGGTTATTATCTGAAAGATGGAATCCTAAGGCAAAAATGGAGGCCATGGTAGGTTAGTGCAGAGGAGAAATGGTCCACAGTGCACAGACTGTTTTGCCGGTAGCAAACTGACAGGGAGTGTTTCGGGAACCACACAAATTCCCAGAAGGAGGTCACCCAGGGGTACGAAAAACTCAGGCTAAGGTGCAGAAAAGTGTTTATTCGCCTGGAATGCACATGGATGTGGTTAACTTTTGCCATACATGTCATACACGCTAAATACATGAAGTAGATGTGGGGAATACTGCTCCAATAAACAGCACCCCTATTGACTTAATCCTCTCAAAGCCAGACAGGTCCAGATGGAGGTGGAGGCCATGCTCAACGAGGATGTCATTGAGCCAAGCCAGAGCGAGTGGAGTTCGCGGATCGTCTTAGTTCCCAAACCGAACGGGACTCAGCAATTCTGCATAGATTACTGGAAGGTCAACACCGTTACAAAATCAGATTCGTATTGAATTCCTAGATTGGAGGACTGTATCGAGAAAATTAGACAAGCCAGTTACATCACCAAGTTGGACTGAAAGCGTGGTTACAGGCAGGTACCTTTATCAGAGACAGCAAAAAACATTTCTGCGTTTGTAACCCCAAATGGGGTATATCAGTTTGGAATGAAGAACGCACCCACCACCTTCCAAAGCCTCATGAACAGAGTTGTGGCTGGGTTAACAAACTGTGCAGTCTATTTGGACGATGTAGTGATCTTTAGTAAGGCCTGGAAAGATCACATGGTACAGTTGGCAGAGCTCTTTGAACAACTATGAGAACAACTATGAAAACTGGTGATGAACTTAAATAAAACTGAATTTGAGAAAGCAGAGGTGATGTTCTTGGGACATAACATCGGTCATGGAAGGTTGACCCCATGGAATGTAAAAATGAAGGCGATTGAGGAATTTCCATGACTAACCTGAGGAAAGAGGTGCTTCCATTCTTGAGCCTAAGTGGATTCTATCAAAAAGTCTGTTCCAAATTTCAGCAGTGTCATGGCACTATTAACTGATTGGCTGAAGAAGAACACAAAGTTTTGGTGGGCAGAATAATGCTGGGAGACCTTTGACCATATGAAAACAATATTTGCCCTTGCACCAGTTTTAGCTACACCAAACGTTTCAAAGCATTTTCAAGTGGCCATCAATGCTAGTGACATCAGAGTTGGAGCTGTACTGCTGCAGGAAGATGAGGATGGGATTGAACTGCCAGTTACTTTTCAAATAAATTTAACATCCACCAGGGGAAATACTCCACAATCAAAAAGGAACTATTGAGTGTGGTACTGGCCTTACAACATTTTAACATGTATGTCATGAACAGTTTGTCAGAGACGGTTGTGTACACGGATCACCATCCACTTACATTCTTAGAACACTGTAAAGACAAGAATATGAGACTATTTCATTGGAGTCACATGTTACAGACTTCTAACTTAAAAATCATACATGTTGCGGGTCATAAGAATATAATCGCAGATGTATTATCATGGATTTAACTGATAAAGTTTAGATGAGATTTGTATTTATTTAATTTTTTAAATATATTTACATATGTATATGGGGAGAAGTTAAGGTGAACTTATATTAAACTTTCTGTATGTTAGGGTAATATGTTTAAAAATGAAGAAAAAGAGAAGCCATCTTTTCATTGTGATAGTTCACTTTTTTTCTTGAGGGAGAGGTGTTATGATCGTGTATTATACCTTTAAGAGAGTGAAGGGCTTGGCAAGCACACTGAGTGCTAGAGACTTTACGATGTAACATTTAGTTCAGAACAAATAGCACTGGCACAGTTGCTATGAGATAAAAACAAATTTGAATTCAGCCAATCAGTTTAAATTATACCCCCAAAATACCAACCTCCAATCAAGTTTGAATTCAGTATATTGACAATCTTAAAAGCCAATGATGCTTTGGGGGTATAAGACCAGGGAAAATTGAACAATTGGGAGGAGAACTGCCAAGCCAGCATGTAGAGGCTGCCCAGAAAATAGCTCTCTTAAAGGTACATATATTGAACAGTGACCTGTGAAGCAGAAATCCCTAAGAAGAAAAGAAGACCAGAATACCAGGGACAGCACAATGGCTCAATGGTTAGCACTGCTGCCTTACAGCGCTAGGGAACCAGGTCCAATTCCAGTCTCAGGCAACTGTCTGTGTGGAGTTTGCACATTCTCCCTGTGTCTGTGTGGGTTTGCTCTGGTTTTTTTTCCCACAGTCCAAAGATGTGTATGTCAGGTGAATTGGCCATGAGAAATTGCCTATAGTTTTAGATGCATTAGTCAGAGGGAAATATGTCTACGTGAGTTACTCTTCGGAGGATTGGTATGGACTTTTTGGGCCAATGGGCCTGTTTCCACACTGTAGAGTAACCTAATCTAATACAGAGAAGAACTAAAAGCTGCCTGGTTTTGAGATAAGAAATTTTGTTTCATAAATCTTAATCACTGGTCTTATCGGACTAGTATTGTAGAAGGGGAAGGTAAACGATAGGTTAGAGGAAGGAGTTGTAAATAGTTGTCAGTTAATCATTCTCTGTTATAAGTTAAAAAATAAAGTTGTTACTTTTTACTAAAAATACTTCTTGGCCTCTCGAATGTTCACAGATTACTGCATGGGATTAATCCTTTCTGTGTTGCTGATTTAAGTTAGCAGGAGGGTTTACTCTGTGTTGTAACAAGATAGAAGGCTCACTGGTTTATCCCTGGATCCTGTCATGCAATTCCATGTTCTAAAGAAATACTTACTATTTCAGGGTATTCTTTGGAAAATTATTGTTAGGGTTCCTGCAATGTTCTCATCCTTTAAAATCCTGGAAGGAAACCATCTGGTATTGGGGAATTTGTTCTAATTTTAGGGTCATTATTTTCTTCAGACCTGTCTTTTTGCTTTTGTTCATTTTAGCTCTATCCTTGATCCAACAGTGGGGTTTTCCAAGGGCTATCTGGCCTGTTGACCTCCTTTAAACTCTGGCACAGAATCACCATTCAACTAGATTGTCATTTACTCATTTCTATTTCCATTGGTTTTCATGCCAAGTCTCCAATCTTTTTCACCCTAATATAATAATTTAAAATGTTTGTGTTGATTTTAATAATGTTTGTAAATGTCTTTAAATTGCTGCTCAGTGGTTAGCTCTGTTTCCTCACAGTACCAAGGTCCCAGGTTCGATTCCAGCCTCAGGCGACTGTCTGTGTGGAGTTTGCACATCCTCCCTGTGTCTGTGTGGGTTTCCTCCGTGTGCTCCGGTTTCCTCCCACAGTCCAAAGATGTGCAGGTCAGGTGAATTGGCCATGCTAAATTGCCCATAGTGTTGGGTACATTAGTCAGAGGGAAATGGGTCTGGGTGGGTTACTCTTGGGAGAGTCGGTGCGGACTTGTTGGGCCAAAGGGCCTGTTTCCACACTGTAGAGAATCTAATCATTCCTAATCTAATCATGTTGTATGGTTGGTATCATTTGTTTTGCCAACTTTTTCTGAAGGTTGTAACACAATATTCCTGAGATCAATACGATGCAAGTGAAAGGGACTGACCGGGGTTAATCATACAGTCATGGAACAATTCTTGGCAACTACTAATGTAACCTTTTCATTCTTCTGCAACCTTAGAATTTTTGTTAACCTCTGAATCATCAGGATTTATGTTATTGGTTACAAATTTGAAAGCTTCTTTTATTCTTCTGTTGCCTCGTAACACATTAGTCATCCATAAACTGTTTCTTTGTAAGTAAGCTGGCCCATGGGGTATAACTTGCTTCTCCATCCATAAAGTCCTTTTTGAACACCTCACGCTCTTCGTTCCCCATTGACTGATTTGCTCAGTTTACAGATTGAAGTTGAAATAACTCTTAGAAAGGCCATTATCCTGTCAGCAAGTCACTCTTCATTTACACGTGCAGAGTTCTTAATACTGCAGAAGCCCTGACACTCCTGTTCATACGGGTCAGCCAGGGCTCCCTGAATGGACCAGATTAACAGCTCCATTCAGAGACCTTTCATTCCATGATGTCCACCTGACTGACCCCTTGACAATCGATACAGAGCGAGCTAGCATCTGAGCATCTAGCATCTTTCCATTTTAAATATTACATTAAACATAACCTCATTATGATCATTGTTCAGTAATTATTCACACATTCTTAGGTTCTTAACTAACTTCATCTCATCATTAAATTTAATATGTAGGTTCTGTGACATATTGTTGCCAAAAACTTTCCCAAGCATATTCATGAAATTCCTTATTTTTTCAGGCAAGTCTGTTTATTAGGTCTACATGTAAGTTCAAATATACCACATCCTCTAAACCTCTGCCCTGAAACATTTGCTGACTCGTGTGATGGCTATATCATTTTGGGATGCAATCTTTTTAAACACAAGTTTCAATTTGGAGAAATTCTGGATCAACTGCACTCGGGATGTGGGGGTCCTGATCGTCACGAAGTGGGGTGGTATCGAGTAAAGATCAAAGACTCCCTTGTACAAAGTCCTTCTTGAGAAAATAGACCAGAGCAGCACTGGGAGAACCGAGGGACCATCTGACCCTTGAAACACTGAAGAGTCCCAGTGAGGGAATTTTTACCAGGTGACCACATCCCAGAATGCAGCAAAGACCATTTCTCATCATTTATTAAAATGTTACAACTTCATATGAGTTTGAACATATGCAGTAAGTGAATAGTGAGCAGGTTTTAATATCATTAGCAGGCTGTTTGGAAACATGACCCTTTATATGGCAAGACTGGGAAACTTAAAATGGGTGCAGGCAGTTGTTGATGTGTTGGTAATACACTGGGCCACCAACTGAAAGTATACAGTGAATATATTCGAACAGAACTTAGACCAATAGAGAGAGAGTAGCAAAGATTTGTCAGGCTAGAGAGCATTGCACTTGGGAAATAGTGGCTGGTGTTTTTAGCTCATGTTTTGACCATTTCTGCTAATGCTGGAATCTCGTCAAGAAAATGAATCTGAGCATCACAGATGTGAGCTGATTGCTAGTGAGATGTGGTGTCTAACAAGCAGCCTGCCAGCTGCCTCTCAGTTCTGGTATTGGATAGACTCCATTGTGTGAGACTTGCCCATATGTTGGCTCAGTTCTGTTGAAAGAGTGTCTGACAGCTCCTCGACCTGGCTGGCAAGGAGATGGATGGCCTGCAGCATCGTGTCCATCTTCCAAACCTTCTCCTTGAACCTAACAAAGGAGAGGACATTACTGATAGAGGATCAACCTGAAAACAACCTGTCGAGATCCACCAATCCTGCTACTACAAAAAAACCAACTCAAGGAAATATATTATTCACACATAATAATGTGCAGAAGAAGCTTTACCCTGTATCTAACTCTGTGCTGTCCCTGTCCTCGGAGTGTTTTGATGGGGATAGTGATGAGACCGCTTTACTCTGTATCTAACCTGTGCTATCCCAATACTGAGAGTGTTTGATGGGGATAGTGTAGAGCAAGTTTTACCCTGTACTTAATGCTGTGCTGTCCCTATCCTGGATGTGTTTGATGAAGTCAGTGTAGAGGAAGCTTTACTCTATATCTAACTCTGGGTGGTCCCTGTGCTGGGAGTGTTTGATGGGAGGACAGTGTAGAGTGAACTTTACTCTGTATCTAAACCCGTGCTGTCCCTTTCCTGAAAGTGTTTGATGGGGCCAATATTGGGGCAGCTATACCTTGTGTGCTTCCTATCCTGGGAGTATTTGATGGGGACAATGTAGAGGAAGCTTTGCTCTGTATCTAACTCCATGCTGTCCCTGCTCAGTGGGTATTTAATGAGTAACTATGTGCCACAGAAAGAAAGGTTTCTGGTTCTAAACAAACACAGAAGTTGCTGGAGAAACTCAGTGCATCTGGCGGCATCGATGGAAGAGAGAAACAGCTAATGTTTCCAGTTGAATATGACTCTTTTTCTGAGCTCCCATTTGCAAAGTACTTATGCCCAGCATCTGCATTACTCTGCTTCAATTGGAAGGTTTCTTTCACATGTCCCTGGTGCCCCACCCCTTTGTATTTGCTGGAGTTAAGCCCACAATCAGATCAGTTGTGATCTTATTACATGTTGGGGCAGATCCAAGGCAGTCTGTTCCAGTTCATTCCCAACTTGTAATGTCTGTAGCTATAACATTTCAGTGGTAAAGGCTAAACTTTTCCAAACCTTCATATATGCAGCTCAGTACTTACTTTTTCACATGGATATTTGACGTTGGTTCTGAGTCAAGGGCTTGGAAGATTTCTGTCATGATGTTATTGGATAGCTCATTCTGTTGTTTAATGTCCAGGACTGTGGTGGTGATCAACGATTGGTAGCTCACTTTCCCAGTCTCTTCTTTAACTGCAGTTGCCAAGCTCTCCAGAATAGAACTGCTGCCGTTCAGGAGATTCTTGACGGGATTGAGATCCTCCTGAATCAGGGAGCGAATAGCTTCCTGCTCACTGGGGATGGTTATGGAGCTGGTCAGCACTGTAATCTCACACACACTTGAGAGCTCCGGGATTCCCAATCCAGCTGCATTCTCAGGCATGAGCGTGTTGTTCAAAACCATGGGGAAGAGAGGATCTGGAACATTAGTCTCTAACGTATAATCATCTCCAGCCTTCACCATGTAGACTCCCAGAACAAAGTGCAAGATCCACAGGAACCTCATGGTAACCTAAGAGTGAGATCAGTTAGAATTTCCATAATCTCATTTTTCATCACCAAAGTCCCAACTATTCCTAACCCATTGCAGTTTCTGGCTGGCTTCCCACTTGAACTCACAGCCTTTGTGTGTTTCAGTGTTCCCTTTTACTATGTGTACAGAAACAGGAGCTAACGCTGGGACACGCACACAGACCAGGCAGTGAATCATTCCCTTTCACTGGCTGTGTGCACTTGGACACTGAGATACACAGAATATTGAAAAATAGCAAGCCCAGAAGAATCAAGACAGATTGTCTCAATTGCTGACTCAAGCTGAAGTTTGAAAAAAAGTTTAATTTTCTGAAATCACCTCAAGCAACAAACCTGACACACATTCATCAGATATACACACACTGTCAGATATATACACACTGTCAGATACACACACCACCAGATATGTAAACACAACATACACATTAGATATATACACACAATACACTCATAGTCAGATACACATACACATAACACTCTCACAGTCAGATATACACATACATAACACACACAGTCAGGTATACACATACATAACACACACAGTCAGGTATACACATAATCAGAGTCACACACACAGTCAGATATACACATACATAACACACACAGTCAGATATACACATACATAACACACACAGTCAGGTATACACATACATAACACACACAGTCAGATATACACATACATAACACACACAGTCAGGTATACACATACATAACACACACAGTCAGATATACACATACATAACACACACAGTCAGGTATACACATACATAACACACACAGTCAGGTATACACATACACATAACACACACAGTCAGGTATACACATACATAACACACACAGTCAGGTATACACATACATAACACACACAGTCAGGTATACACATAATCAGAGTCACACGCACAATGCACATCATCAGATACACAGACAGAACATGGACCTCATATTTGGATATAGCTCATTTGATGAGCAGAAATATTACCTGAAAAAAATGTTCTTGTTAATAGAGAGACCACCTTCTCAGATGGCTGCAGTTTCTCTGTCAGAAACACTAGCTACTTTCCTGGCAGAATGAAGTTTTAGCTGTTTACAGTTCCCTGTTATCCTGCCTAATAGAGACAGAGAGGCAGTGGGAGTTTGAAATACTGATGTTCCAACCCCCTTTCTTTGATGCTGAGTTGTTCTGGGGCTCCTGTCCTGTTATTTATTTTTCACAGGCAGCTTCATAGTTCAATTTCCACATCTGTAAGATGTTAATGAAATCTCGCTGCAGACAGGATGTGGAGCTAAATACTGGCTGCAGTATTGATTCTTAAAGTGACAGTGATACCAGAAACATGGTGTTCAATTTGGGGAGGGGAGGGGGCGGGTTTGATGAGGGGGGAGCTGGGATTGTGATTCAACTGAGTGTTCCCTTCAGAGTTCAATGAGTCTTTGCAAACTTACATTGCTCCCCTGTCCTACAGTTCCTCGATGTTAACATTCTCATCATCATGTTCAAATTTCTCCATCACTTCATCTCTCCCTAGCTCTGTAACATTCTCCAGCCCTCAGAGAAGATATCAGTCTTCAGCATTTTGCTGACGTTAATCACTCCCCCGTGATGTCCGTGTCTCCAGCTGTCTGGGATCTAAGATCTGGAATTCCATCCCTAACACTCCCTTGTCTGTCTCCCTCCTCCTTTCTGATGCACTTTTATGCTTACATTTTTGACAAGATTTTTAATCACCAGAATTCAGATCTCCAAGTTTGACATGAAACAATTGATCACCATACCTGAGAGGTACTTGCCTTTATTGGTCAGTACATTGAGTAAAGGAGTTGGGATGTCATGTTGCAGCTGTACAGGACATTATTTGGGCCACTTTTGGAATATTCCTCCCTGCTACAGGAAAGACGTTGTTAAACTTGAGGGGTTCAGAAAAAAATTAAAAGAATGTTACCAGGGTTAGAGGGTCTGAGATATAGGGAGAGGCTGAACAGGCTGGGACTTTTTTCCCTGGAGCGTCAGAGGCTGAGGGGTGACCTTATACAGGTTTATAAAATCTTGAAGGGCATGGATCGGATGAACAGCCAAGGTCTTTTTCCTAGCGTAGGGGAGACCAAAACTAAGGTGAGATGGGAAAGATTTAAAAGAGAACTAAGAGGCAACTTTTTCATGCAGAGGGTGTTGCATGGATAGAATAAGCTGCCAGAGGAAATGGTGGCGGCTAGTACAATTGCAACATTCAAAAGGCATCTGGATGGGTATATCAATAGGAAGGGTTTAGAGGGATATGGGCCAAGTGCTGGCAAATGGGACTAGATTAGTTTAGGATATTTGGTCAGCATGGGAAAGTTGGTCCAAAAGGTCTGCTTCAATGCTGTGTATCTCTATGCACAATGACACTGCCCTGTTGAATGGCAGCACCTCCTATAGTTTAGCACAGGTCACCAGGATGATCAGGGAAAACTGCCCTGCCAACAGATGCCAACACTGAAAACTACAAGCCCTAGTGCCACATGATGGTTTCATGTATGGCATTTGTGATAAAATCCCCTCAGGGACTGGCCTCTTAGTCATCGGTGATGGTGCTCTATGTCATGAGGCAGCAGCTGAAATGGACTGAAGAAGATGGGCAGAAGAAAACAGACAAGGGGCTTAATGTCAGAGTTTGCTTGGCAGCGCTGCTATGTAGCAGATGGTGATATTTTCCTATACTCAAGGAATTATGTCAATGCAAGTTGTTGTTGTTAAGAGTGAACTAGTTGAGATTAACCTCTGACCCTTCCCTTGACTAACACCTGAGTCTCTGTGGCAATGCCTTTTGCTGTCATGCCCTCATGGATACCTGGCTACACCTCAATCTCCTCCTCACTCCCAAACCCCCAGTAACACCTGTTCCATCCCTTTCAGCAATTCTTTGTGATACCTGTACCATGCTCACATACACCTCACCGTCCAACAATGATTTTCTCATGGCAATCTTTCTCCCTCATCACTTCAAACAGCTCCTCATCCTGAGTGCCTTCAACCTTCAGCTAAACTCTGTCCTCATCTTCATTACAAATTGTACCCTCTACCTTGATCCCCTTCACTCACTGTCTCTCTGATTTTGACAGTTCCCTGTGCAATCCCTTTCCCCTTGCCGTACCCCATCTTCCCTGATTGATCTGTGCCTTTCACCCCAAAAACAATATGGCTGACTTCAAATTCTCCAACTCAATTCACACATTCCTTCCCAAACAGTGACCCTCTCCAGAGGCCCCTCACCCCTCTCAGCCCTCCCTACATGCACCAGTCACCTCTGGATAAATGACCCCCATGCTAACTCCTTAACTAATTCACTAATCCCTCTCCATTCAGTTTCCCCTCATCCAGCCAGAATCACAAAGTGCCCAGCGACAGGAACCAGTCAACAATGGCAAAGAATGGCTTCATGGGCCAACTGGAAAGGCCATTCCCCTCAAGGAGATGCCTTAATTTGGAGTCAGATCTCTAGTGGTGAACAGAGAGTAGTTAGAGAAGCTGTCTACCTCGCATCTCTCTGAACAAATATCTGCCACAACATCCCTTTTTTCTCTTGACTCTTGGCCTTTGACCCCTTTGCTGTCAAGAAATGGTAGACAGGACGGTGAAGAAGGCATTTGGTATGCTTTCCTTTCTTGGTCAAAGCACTGAGTATAGGAGCTGGCAAATGGGACTAGATTAGTCTAGGATATTTGATCAGCATGTTGCAGCTGTACAGGATATTGTCTCGGCCACTTTTGGAATACTGTGTTCATACCTGGTCTCCCTTCTCCCTGGAAGGATATTGTGAAACCTGAAAGGGTTCAGAAAAGATTTACAAGGATGTTGCCGGGATTGGAGGGTTTGAGATATAGGGACAGGATCAATAGGCTGTGGCTGTTTTCTCTGGAGCACTGGAGGCTGAGGGACGACCTTATAGAGATTGATAAAATCATGCTGGGCATGGATAAGGTATATAGACCTTATTTTCCTGTGGTGGAGGAGTGTGTGTGTGTGTGTGTATGGAATGAGCTGCCAGAGGAAGAGGTGGATGCTGGTATAATTACAACATTCAAAAGACATCTGGATGGAAATATGAATATGAAGGGTTTGGAGGGATATGGGTCGGGTGCTGGCAGGTGGGATGAGATTAGAGGGACATGGACCAAGTACTAGCAAATGGGACTGGATTAGGTTAGGTAATCTGGTCAGCATGAATGGATTGGGCAAAAGGGTCTGTTTCCGTGTTGTACATCTCTATTACTCGGATAACAGCCCATCACGCCCTGAGCCTTTCCTCCCTCCACTCCAACACTGGCGTTGTCTCCCCAGGGACAATTCGATCTACCACATAGAGTAATAGAGATGTACAACACGGAAACAGACCCTTTTGCCCAATCCATTCATGCTGACCAGATTACCTAACCTAATCCAGTCCCATTTGCTAGTACTTGGTCCATGTCCCTCTAAACCCTTCCTACGTATATCTCCATCCAGATGCCATTTAAACATTGCAATTGTATCAACCTCCACCACATCCTCTGGCAGCTCATTCCATTCACGCACCACCCTCTGCGTGAAAAAGTTGCCCCTTAGGTCTCTTTTAAATCTTTCCTCTCTCACCCTAAACCTATTCCCTCTAGTTCTGGACTCCCTCACCCCAGGGAAAAGATCTTGGCTGTTCACCCTATCCATGCTCCTCATGATTTTATAAACTTCCATAAGGTCACTGTTCAGCCTCTGTCTGCTATTCTGGTTGTAGGAAATGAGTCTTTAGATTTCCATTTGCCCTCTTGAACAATCATTGCCCCTGTTTGAGACAACGGTTAATATTGAGGTGTCAGTCAGTGATGTTAATGGTTGTGATGTTGGGTCTGCTCGCTCACGATTGTCACCAACCCTCGGCTCTGATACACAGTGCACTTTCTGTATGGAAATGGTTAATGGAAAACTGGTGAGGTTGGAGCTGCTGGGGAGCACAGTGTATCCTCCCTGCTCAGTTTCTATTGACATTAGCATTTAGCTCTAAGGCAGCCCACAACATTCCTCATTAAATTCATAACATTCTGGAAACATTGCATGGTTAATCACACAGACTGGGCCATATTCCAGAGTGAGTCAGACTCCTTGGCTTCCACAATTTAACAGATATGGAAGAGTAGGGTTCATACTCAGAACACCAGCAGCTGAGCAGTTTTATCTGGGGGTAATTTTAACAAGGTAGGATAAGAGCTGGGAAGCATTTACATGCTCCAATTTACCTGGAGTTTTATACTGTTCTTCTAAACAAGTGGATAGACCTGCACAAACTCAATGGGAACATTCTGAGTGACAATTGTAAAAATCACACAACACCAGATTATAGTCCAATAGGTTGATTTGGAAGCACTAGCTTTCAGAGCATTGCTAGTGCTTCCAAATAAACCTGTTGGATGATAACCTGGTATTGTGTGATTTTTAGTTTTGTCCATCCCAGCCCAATGGCAGCACCTCCACATCATCATTCTAATCATGGGCTGAATGAGAAGGAGCTGGGTGTTTTGGTTAAGGGGTGGGAACCCAGACTGGGGAAGATGGAATTTGAGATTTGAATAGGTCCCCGGCACGGTAGCACAGTGGTTAGCACTGCTGCCTCACAGCGCCAGAGACCTACGTTCAATTCCCGCCTCGGGCAACTTCTGTATGGAGTTTGCACATTCTCCCTGTGTCTGTGTGGGTTTCCTCCGGGTGCTCCGGTTTCCTCCCACAGTCCAAAAATGTGCAGGTTAGGTGAACTGGCCATGCTAAATTGCCCGTAGTGTTAGGTGAAGGGGTAAATGTAGGGGAACGGGTCTGGGTGGGTTCTCTTCGGAGGGTTGGTGCGGACTTGTTGGGCCAAAGGGCCTGTTTCCACACTGTAAGTAAGTAATCTAATCAAGACATATTAGTTCAGCCCTAGGTGAGAGTTGTCTCCACTGCTGGACAGTCAATATCAGTTAAGGAAAATTAATGTTGAGCATAAAATATAATTTAGTTTTATTTGGATGGAGAAGTCACTGGAAAGACCAGCATTTGTGGCCATTAACCTCAGAGACTCACTGAACATCAGGGAACATTTCTGAGTCAATCACATTGCTCCGGTCTGAGGTCAGGCGTAGGCAAGACTAGGAAACTGCAGCAGATTTCCTCCCTGAAGGAAACCATGAGTGAACCAGATGGTGTTTATAATCAATTGATGATGGTTTCGTGGCCATTGTTATCAGGATGAGCTCTCAGTTTTGAAATTACTCATGGAATTTAAATTCCACCAACTAACATGGTGGAAACTCAGTCCATTTCCCCAGAACATTAACTCCGCCCTCCGAATTACACAGTGACATTCCCACCCACTGTTGTCAAATATTAAACAATAGTTACATCAAATCTAGGAGCAGGAGTGGGCCATTCGGCCCTTCGAGCCTGCTCCCCAAGTCAATGTGATCACGACTGATCATCCAACTCAATAGCTTGTTCCTCCTTTTCCCAAAGCTTTTGATCCATTTAGTCCCAAGTGCGATATCCAACATCTTTCTGAAATCATTCAATGTTTAAGCCTCAGTCGTTTTTCTGTGGCAGAGAATTCCACAGGCTCACATTCTATCTGGATGTATCACGGCTTGGTATGACAACTGCTCTGCCAGGATCAAAGAGACTACAGAGAGTTGTGAATACAGCCCAGTCCATCACACAAGCCAACCTCCCATCCATTGACTCCATCTACATTTCCCACTGCCTCGGGAAAGCAGCCAACATCATCAAAGATCCCTCCCACCCGAGTTATACCCACTTCCAACCTCTTCCATCAGGCAGAGGATACAGAAGCTTACACACACGTTCCAATGGATTCAAGAACAGCTTCTTCCCAGCTGTTATTAGATTCCTGAATGGACGTCTCAAATTTCAAATTTAATGTTGATCTTGCTCTTCTGACGGTGCTGCTCCTTTAACAAGGTTATACTGTCCTCGTCTTTTTTTTCTCAGAGAGGTCGTAAAAGCAGAAATTCTGAAAGGTCTGACTTGGAAGTGTTTTAGGGCCAGTTTGATTATAGCTAACAGATACTGCCTCAGGCAAAAGGCTTTCCAATTTTAAAAAATCACTTGTATAATGAAAGGGGAGTGGCCAGTTCTCCCAGCTCTGCTTCTCTCTGGTTTGGGTTTGGTTTGGTTTGATTTTAGCAAGCAGTCATTGTGAAGCTATTGGACTCAAAGAGGCAGGTCCATCCTGACATATATCCTGTAAGATCTGTGTTTGATTTTACCTCTTGTGCCAAGAGGTGTTTATGGGGATTGTTGCAAGTGTTTGAAACAGCATCATTAACTTGGGATGATCTGTTGGGTCTTCAGATAGGTTAAGTTATTCTATATTCTGTTCTGTTTTGCTTGTGTTCCTTTTGGTAATCTTGTAAATAAATTCTGTTTTGTTTAAAACTAAGTGATTTGACCAGCTGCATTTCTCCTGGAATATCCGCATTACGCCTGCTTGAAACAACTAGCAAAGTTAGGATCTGGGCAACTTTCTTGAAATGTTTTGAGAGGATCTGGCCTGGTCCATAGTACTCTCTGCAATTTCTCTGCAGCTATAACATTGTATTCCTCGCTCTGTTCTACTACTGCAATGGACTTTGTATGGTATGATCTGCCTGCACTGCACACGAAACAAAGCTTTTCACTGCACCTAGGCACATGTGACAATAATAAATCAAATATCTCTGGGTGGAGAAATTTCTCCTCATCTCAGTCCTTAATGACCTACCCTATATCCTTAGACTGTAACCTCTGGTTCCAGACTCTACTGCCATTGGGAACATCCTTTCTGCATCGAGCCTGTCGAATTCTGTTAGAATTGTTTAGGCTTCCATAAGATTCCCCCCAACATTTTTCTGAACACAGTGAATTTCCAGTTAACCATTTCAATATCTCCTCATATGTCAGTCCTGCCATTCCAGAAATCAGTCTGGTAAACCTTTGTTACACTCCCTCGCGAGCAAGAAAATTCTTCCTCAGATAAGGAGACCAAAACTGCACACGATATTCCAGGTTTGGCCTCACTAAAGTCCTGTGTAATTCCAGCAAGACATCCCTGCTAGTTTAGTGATTAGATATTTAAAGTTATGTGTCTAACTTGGGTATCTACTTTGTGGATTGGGTAAAGACATTGGAAATGAAAAGGTTTTGAATTGGTACTGGGCATTAGTCCATGACAGGCTTTTTGTCATATGACACAATGAGCCAATTCCATTGCTGTGGTCTGGGACATGTACCAGTCGGTGGGGGTGGAAGAGCTCAGGCCTGGTTTATTTTCAAATTGAGGCGTGAATGGGGTTCAATAGTCACCCTCCAGGCCCTGCTGTGGCCTGCTGTCCACATATAATATTTACTGAAAACAAACTGGACCAAATGGGTGACTGAAGATATCAAGAGACGTGAGAAAACCTCTCACGCTGCCAGTGAAAGTGTGTATTCCCAATGAACCCACAATCCAAAACAGAGAGTAGCCTTTGGTACAATGTCAAACTTCTTCACTCTCAATTCCCTGAGGCTCAGTAAGGCAGGAAAATAACTTATTCATCATTGTGTAACTAAAGACCGTCAGACTAACAGCCTCATACATTCTCAGACAGTGGAATGTTCCAGTTATTCTCTAAAGCTTGGAACTGTTCTTGTAGTTGTACAGTTGAAGGTTGAACTGTTCTCATTTAGCCTTTGAAGAAACAATTCCGAAATGTCTCAGTACCAATTGCCTCTGCCCCTTGGCCCCATTGCAGGCTATTCTCAATTCCCAAATAATGACGCTATTTTCTTCAACTGGTTCCTCACTGTAAACTTCCAAATTCTCTACAACTCTTAACATTGACCTGCAGTTACATTTAAGTTTCTTAGGGGACTTGACAGGGTTGATGCAGAAAGGTGGTTTCCCCTGCGTGAGGGACCAGAGAACATCATCTCAGAGATAGGGATCGTACATTTAAGGTAGAGATGGAGAGGCATTTCTTCTCTCAGAGCAAGTGAATCTGTGGAATTCTTTCCCATGGAGACAGTGGAGGCTGGGTCATTACGTGACAGATTTTTAATCAGCAAGGGAATCAAGGATTATGGATAAAAGCAGGAAATTGGAGTTGATTATCAGATCAGCCATGAACTCATTGAATGGCAGTGCAGACTTAATGGGCTGAATGGCCTACTTCTGCTCTTATGACTTATGGTCTTCTTAAGGTCTTTAAGAATGGCAGCCAATGACCAGTGGAGTTCTATGGGGTCAGTAATGGGATTTATATTAGCATCATACATAAGCAATCTGGTTAAAGAATCTGAGGGCATTATTGCTAAGTTTCCAGACAACACAAAGCTAAATGGAGAGACACTGCTGAAGTGGGAAGGCTGCTGAAGGACTTGGATGGACTCGGAGGTTGTCAAAGAAATTGCAGATAGAATGCAATGTAGGAATGTGTGAGGTTATGCATTTTGGTAGGAAGAATTCAGATGTAGACTATTTTCTAAATGGGGAAAAGCTTTCAAAATCTGAAGACTTTGGAAATCTCAAGGACTTGACTTTTCCTTCAAGATTCCCTTAAGGGTAACATGCAGGTTCAGTTGGCAGAAAGGAAGCTAAATGTAATTTCAGCATTCATTTCAAGAGGGCTAGAATACAAGTGCAGAGATAAGTTGCTGAGGCTGTATGAAGCTCTGGTTAGATCACATTTGGAATATTGTGAGCAGTTTTGGGCCCTGTATGTAAGGGAAGATGTGCTAGTCTTTGGGGGGGGTCCAGAAGAGATTTATAAGAAAGATCCCTGGGGTGAAGGGAATGTCATATGAGGAGTGGTTGGGGACTCTCAGTCTGTACGCGATAGAGTTTAAAAGGATAGGCGGGCTCTGATTGAAACGCACAGAATACTGAGAAGCCTGGATAAAGGAGACATGAAGAAGATTTTTCCACTAATAGGAGAGATTAGGACCCGAGGGCACAGTCTCAGAATGAAGGGATGATAGGATGAAGGTGTCGCTGGCTTGGCCAGCATTTATTGCCCATTCCTAATTGCCCAGAGGGCATTAGTAAACCAGATGGATTTTCCCCAACAATGGATTCATGGCCATCATTAGACTCTTAATTCCAGATATTTATTGAATACAAATTTAGCCATCTTTCTTGACGGGATTTAAACCCAGGTACCCCAGAGCGTTACATCAGTGTCAGGATTAACAGCTCAGCAATAATGCCACGAGGCCATCATCTCCCCAGTTCAGGACTGAGATGAGGAGGAATTTCCTCAGCCAGAGAGTGGTGAGTCTGTGCAACTCATTGCTGCAGAGGCCTGTGGAGGCCAAGTCATTGAGTGTATTTAAAACAGAGATGGATAGGTTCTTGATTGGTAAGGGGATCAAGGGTTACGGGGAGAAGGCAGGAGAATGAAGTTGAGAAACATATCAGCCCTGATCGAATGGCGGAGCAGACCTATTGGGCCAAATGGCCCAATTCTACTTCTACGTCTTACGGTCTTAAGGTCTTGGTTTCTGTCTATCATCTCAGCATGAGTCATAAGGAGAAGTGAGGGCCTGGTGTTATTAATTGAATAACAATGCAGAGACACAAGCAATGGTTTCGGGTTTAAATCCTACTACTGCTGAATTTGAATTGAATCAAATAACCTATAATTAAAAGTCTAATGTCAATTATGTAACCACTGCTGTTTGTTGTAAAACCCATTTGCCTCACTAATTATCCTTTATGAAGGAAATCTGCCGTCCTTACCTGGTTTGGCCTATGTGTGATTCCACACCCACAACGATGTGGTCGGCTCTTAACCCACATTCTGAAATGGCCCAGCCAGCTACTCTGTTGTATCCCAAGGGTAAGTGAGGACAGCCAATAAATGGTGGCCCACCCAGCCACAACCACATTCCCACGAGGGATGAAATCAATGTTGGAGGATCCTGAGAGATGTTAATTGGGAAAAGGGGAGAAATTTGTGGCCTGAGGAAGAAGGGAATCGACTCAATTTTAATAGCTCGGCATGAGGATCTGATGAGACATTGGAGCAGGCAAGTTTTCACTGAGGCTCAGGAGAGATGTTCACTGCCAAGATCAACAGGACCATTTCAACAGCAACATTTAACTTTGTTCTGGAGCTCCAGAGCTTAATGCTGTTGTTATGTACACGGCCTGAGCCATCACAATAAAATGTGAACTCAAACCCCAGCAGGGACAGTTTGGAAAATTGAATCCAGTTAAAACCCGGAAATGGAAGCTGCTACCAGTAAACAAAACTGTAAGGATGTCAGTCAATCCTAAAATCCAGTCACTTGATGTCCTTTAGGGAGAGAGACCAGCTGTCCTTACCCAGTCCACACTTTACTGAATTTCAGACCCTTGCCAACTTGAGTCTCTCGTAACTGACCTCTGATGCAATTGAGCAAACTGCTCACTTATACCAAACTGTGGCTGCAGCTCACCAACTTCTCAGCATGGCCAATAACTACCAGCTTTACCAACGACTCTGAGCTGCTGGGATAATGAGTGGGAATCTATTGTGTTGGTCAATGTTTTACTGCTGATGTAGAAATCTGGAAACATATACATCTGAAAGCTATTTTCTGATGACTTCAGGATAAGAGGTATCCCAGAGTAACCACTGCTTGATTACAATAAACAATTCTGTGTTGGCTGTGGAATGTTGGCGAGTTTGAGAGAGGGGGTGCTGTGGGATGACTGGGTGAGGTCATGACTAGCTCAGAACAAAAGAATCTCTCATTTTGTAAAAATTGTGTTATTAATCTTCAAATCTCCACCTTCCTTCCATTCTTGTCCACCTGTACTGGTCCCTACTGGTGTAGAGATCCCTGCAGAATCTGGCTTAACCTCATTGTACCCCAATTCTCATTGACATTTTTGGCTGTAGGGAGGCTGAAGGGAATCACGGTTCATCTTCACGTGATACTGAGCCAGCCATGACATGAAGACATGATGTGAGTCAGGGAAGGAACCTTGGCTGAACCCCAGTGAAACTCAGCACAGTATGGCTAGAGTCCAACTGGAATAACTCCTGCACAGTGTCTGTGGCAGCTGTCTGTAAGAGCAGGGCTTTAATAAAAGACCTTGTGGTGCATTTGGATTGGCATCAGCTCAGAATTAAGCAGCAACTTACTGGGAAAATGGAATAAAAGGAAGACTTACATTTACATAGAGCCTTATCATAATCCAAAAAAACTACAGGTTCTTTTTTATTTGTTCACAGGTCATGGATGTCACTGGCCAGACCAGCATTTATTGCCCGTCCCTAGTTGCCCTTGAGAAGGTGGTTGTGAGCTGCCTTCTTGATCCACTGCAGTCCATGTGTTGTAGGTTGACCCACACGCCCTTGGGCAGGGAATTCCAGGATTTTGACCCAGCGACAGTGAAGGAACAGCAATATATTTCCAAGTCAGGATGGTGAGTGGCTTGGAGGGGGATTGTAAGTGATGAGGTTCCCATGGATCTGACGCTTTTGGTCTTTGAGACGGTTAATGTCATTGGTTTGGAACGTGCTGTCAAAGAAGATTAACCCCAATTCTTTTGCAGGTGAATTTCTGCAGTGCATTTTATAAATTTTTTATTCATGTATGGAAAGTGAACACCCATCCCTAATTGCCCTTGATCTGAGTGGCTTGTTCATTCGTGTGGGTCTGGAGTCACATGCAGTATAAGCCATCTGACTCCAGACCAGGTAAGGATGGCAGATTTCACTCTGTCTGGGAGATTTCTTTTACAACAATTGACAGTGGTCACATCCTCACCATTTCAATTTCAGATATTTATTGTATGTAAATTTTAGCATCAGCCCTGTTGGGATTCGAACACAGGTCCCTGGAACATTAGCCTTGAGTTAGAGAGTCAAAGAGTCATTTACAGCATGGAAGCAGACCATTTGGTCCAGCCCATCCATGCCGACCAAACATCCTAAATTAACCAGTCCAATTAGCCAGCATTTGGCCCATATCCCTCTGAACCCTTCTTATTCATATACCCATCCAGAAGCGTTTTAAATGCTGTAATTGTACCAGCCTCTACCACTTCCTCTGGCAGCTCATTCCATATATACACCACCCTCTGTATGAAAATGTTGCCCCTTCGGTCCCTTTTAAATCTTTCCCCTCTCACCATAAACTTATGCCCTCTGGTTCTGGACACCCTCATCCCAGGGAAAAGACCTTCTCTGTTTATCCTAACCATGCTCCTCATGATTTTATAAACCTCTATAAGGTCACCCCTCAGCCTCTGACGCTCCAGGAAAAACAGACCCATCCAGATACCTTTTAAATGTTGTAATTGTTCCGGCCTCAACCACTTCTTCTGGCAGTTCATTCCAGACATGCAACACTCTCTGCTTGAACAATTTGCCTCTTAGGTCCCTTTTCAATCATTCCCATCTCACCTTAGTTTGGTCTCCCCTATGCTGGGAAAAAGACCTTGGCTGTTCATCCTATCCATGACTCCGATGATTTCATAAACCTCTATAAGGTCACCTCTCAGCCTCCTATGCTCCAGGGAAAACAGCCCCAGCCTGTTCAGCCTCTCCCTATAGCTCAAATCCTCCAACTCTGGCAACATCCTTTTAACTCTTTTCTGAACCCTTTCTAGTTACACAACATCCTTCCTATTGTAGGAAGACTAGAACTAAACACAATATTCCAAAAGTGGCCTAACCAATGTCCTGTACAGTTCTGGATTACCAGCCCAGTAGGTGATAGCCTTTCGGCATCATCATTAGTCTATTAATCCAGAGGCTCACGTAATGTCCCAGGGACCCAGATTTTAATCCTGCCATAGCAGATAATTCTATAATAATCTGGAAATAACAGTCTAACAATAACCATGAAACTATTACTGAGTGTTGGGAAATACCTATCTGGTTCACTTAATGGCCTTTTGTGAAGGAAACTGCCATCCATACCTGGTCTGGCCTACATGTGACTCCAAACCCACAGCAATGTGACTGACTCCTAATTGCTTCCTGGTTAATTAGGGATGGGCAATAAATGCCATTCCAGCCATATGGTGATGACTATATCCCACGAATGATTTTATTAAAAAGCCCAGTGACATTGCCATTCGTCCACTATGTCCCCAGTGTTACACACTACTACTACTGAGTGTGGGTGATGGAGGGAGTGGATGCAAATGGATGTAGTGTCAATCAATTGGGCTACTTTGTCCTGAATGGGGAAAGCTTCCTGACTTCTGCTGGAGCTGCCCTCGTTTGAATAAACAACACTCGAGACATTGACTCCATCTGGGACAATGCAGCCCAGTGGATCAGCACCACTGTTGTGTGGGAAAGGGCAGTGACCAGAAGGGGCACAACATACACAAGTAAATGGTTGATCAGTGTTTGGTGCTTTCAGTTGATGGAAGAATGAATGGGGATGAAAATAGGAGATCACCCTCATCTGCTTCAAAGAATGAAATGGGATCCTCCTCACTCCCCAGCAAAGATGGATGAGATCTCTCTGTTGTGTGATGTGAAAATACCACATCTCTTAATGTCTCTGTACCAGAACAACAGCTGAGGTCAGGTGCTGAGTCCCAAAGTACAGACTGGAATTTCTGGCTCAGAATATGCAGAGATCAGACTGACAACCTGCAGACGTGCAGATCATGCTAAATCACCAATGAATCTGAGGGGGACTCAGTGGTTAGCACAGTTGCCTCACAGGGACCTGGGTTCAATTCCACCTTTGGGTGCCTGTGTGTGTGGACCTTGCACATTCTTCTCATGTCTGCATGGGTTTCCTCCCACAGTCCAAAAATGTGCAGGTTATGTGGATTTGCCATGCTAAATTGCCTGTATTGTTCAGGGATGTGCAGGTTAGGTGGATTACCCATGGGCAATGTAGGGTTATTGGGTGGGTGGGATACTTTTCAGAGGGTCAGTGTGGACTTGATAGGTTGAATGGCCTGCTGAAGTGGTTCTATGAATTGAAGGGTTTTGTTGGCAGCATCTTGTATTATAATTTTATTTTTCAGTTATCTGCACCTCAGACACATTTACAAATGAGAGGAATTTTATCAGCAGTGATTGTGAGGTAAGGGTTCAGCTCTATTCCAGCCTGGAATCTCCTATCAGTGATAACGTAAAGGCAGGGTGACAGTCAGTGCAGGATAATCTCGAACTCAGTGTAGTGGAGCTAATTAGGGCATGATTCACGTTTTCGGTAAGCCTCGACATGTTACATAATCAACAGTGATTTCTATGTTGTTAAGATTGAATGGGTCCTGGTGTTGTCGATTTGTCTGCTTGCACAAAGGGCCTGTATAAATTGAAAAACTCTGTCATGAGACAAGTTTCATTGTTTAAAAGACCCACTGCAGACTGATGGCCAGAGAGACGCATATTGAGATATCAGGATTAAATGAAGAACTTTGCATTTTTTCTGACCCTGTTAGAATCCCCAGATAGTGTCTTCAACAAGATAGATTTATTTCAAGAAAGAAGAAAAGAGCATGAAATGACAAGGTGCCTTTGATGACTTCAGAGTGCAGTCAAAGATTTCACAGCCAACAAGTTACATGCAAAGTGTGGTTAATGCTGACGGTAATGCCAGAACTGAACCTTAAACTTGGGGAGTGGGGGATAGATGAGGAGCAGGGTCTGAGAGAAGGGCAGGGGCAAAGCAGGGGCCAAGGAAAAGGCTGTCTATTTATCCTATCCATGCCCCTCATGATTTTATAAACCTCTTTAAGGTCACCCCTCAGCCTCCAATGCTCCAGGAAAAACAGCCCCAGCTTATTCAGCATCTCTGTAGCGCAAATCCTCCAACCCTGGCAACATCCTTGTAAATCTTTTCAGAACCCTTTCAAGTTTCACAACATCCTTCCGATAGGAAGGAGACCAGAATTGCACAATATTCCAAAACTGGCCTAACCAATGTCCTTTACAGCCACAACATGACCTCCCAACTCCTGAGATCGATGCTCCGATGACTCGATGACTCTAATGAGACTCAGCTGGAGTATTGTGTATGGATGGCACTACATCCATAGGGAAGTTGTGAATACATTGGACAGAGAGTATAGGAACGATTTACAAGAACGGTTCCAGGGATGAGAAATGTCAGTGATGAGGGAGAGATTGAGACAGTTCTCCTCAGAGAGAGGAAGGCTGCGAAGAGATTTGTTAAATGTAGGAGCACATTACTGAAGATGCTGGAATCTGTGCTGAACACAACAAATGCTGGAGATCACAGCAGGTCAGGCAGCATCCATGGAGAAAGAACAAGCTAATGTTTCAAGTCTAGATGACTCTTCATTAGAGCTGAAGTGAAATGTGGAAGGGGCAGCACTGATGCAATAGTGGTGGGGGGGGGAGGCGAGGTGCTGGCAGAGAAAGGATGTTGATAGTTCACATTAAGTGATTGGAATGTAAGGCTGGTTAGGGTAGATGGGAGAAGTTATTCCCACTCATAAAGGAAACACAGCCAAGAGGGTTTAGATTTAAAGTGATTTGTTAGTGGTTAGGATATGGAGTGCACTGCCTGGAAATGTGGTGAAGGCAGGTTCAATGGAGACAGCGAAGAAGGGCATTGGCTGATTATTTGGATAGAAATAGTGTGTAAGGGTTTGCGGGACAAGCAGGGATTAGCCACTCAGTAATGATGCTCGTTTGACCAGCCAGTGTAGTCATGATGGGCTGAATGGCCTCCGTCTTCTCTGGAACAATTTTGCGACTTTGAATCCAATTGTACGATTTGGATGGGGTGTATCTTGAGCTTATCTGTGCCACAGTTTATCTGAATGTTCCCACATCCCAGCACTGGGGGGGGAGCAAATGAACCCTTTTCACACTGATGATGGGTCACAAACTACCAACAGGAAAGTTCTGTGGTACACAGCCTTCAAAACGAAACATAGGGACACAGCCAATGTCGTCGTAACTCTGACTTTGACTGACTCCCTGAAAGGATGTTTGAAACAAAATGAGATCAGTCACTGTCTCTGGAAATGAAGGATACATTTTATCTTTTTTCCTTTTCAACTGAACTACAATGGATTGGTTCCTACATCCCGTGGCCCCAGACCAGGTTATATACAGGCCTGTCTCAACCAAGGCGAAGCTGTGGGTCCAGAAAATACACAGCATGATCCAAACTGTTAGGCTCTCCTGTGGCCACTCCCTCAGTTTCAACAGTAATGAGAAAATCTCTGTTTTGAAATGAGCCCAAACAATTTGCAGGGGAAAGTGGAAGTTCAAGTCTGTCCTCAACGCTTGGATATTAGGAGTTGGGATTGTGCCTTAGACTTACATCACAGTTGAGCAACAAACTCTAATTACTCCACACTTAGCTGGATGAGTGCGGCTCAAAAAACCATTGAAGATATTTGACACCATCCAGGACAAAGCAGTGCACTTGTTCAGCACCACATCCACAAGCCCCTTCTCCCTCCACCACCAACGCTCAGTTGTACTATCTACAAGATGCACTGCAGAAACTCACCAACAAGACTCAGGTAGCACCTTCCAAACCCACGACTGCTTTTATCTAAGAAGGATAAGGGCAATAAGTACATGGGAACACCACTCCCTGCAAGTTGTGCTCCAAGCCACTCACCATCTTGACGAGGAAATTATTCCGTTTCTTCACTGTCGCTGCGGCAAAATCATGAAACTCCCTCCCTAAATGCATTATGTGTCTACCTACAGCACATGGACTGCAGTGGTTCAAGAAGCACCAGCACCTTTGCAAGGGACAACTAGGTACAGGCAATAAAGGCTGGCCCAGCGAGCTCGTCATTACATGAAAGAATTAAACAAAAGCCCACAATCCTCTCCGACTGGATCTAATACAAGGAATGAGGTCTTCGTTTCTGAACAGATCCCTTTATGCAACAACATTGCCACGGTAACCAGGATTGTTTGAATACAAAGTTACAGTCAGAAGAGCAATTGCAGCATCATAATGTTTCATCTGCCAGATGCTGTGAATGTTTAGAAAGGTCGAGCTGACTGGATCCAGGGTGTGTGCTGGCAGGTTGATTCAGACTGGGTCTGACAGTGATCAGAGAAAGACTTTAGTCCCAGCCTGAGGTGAGACAGATCCAGTCATGGGGAAAATGACAACATCCTGACAGATCTGAGTTGGCACTGTGAATCGTTCTTGAACAGATGAATGAAGATGGGAAAAGCAAACATGGAACGATTAAACTGATGAGAAGCACAGTGAACAGAAGGATGACTGTTGCTGCTGGACCAGACTCCAGGCTTCCTAATCCCAGAGAACAGGAGCTTAAGTACCATGCTGAACAATCTGAGAATGTGAATGTGATTTAAACAGAAGTGAAATAGCTGGAGTCTGTAAAAATGATGAAAAATGCAGCATTGTCATTAATTCGTAACCATTCAGTCATGTCTGTTTTCCAAAGCAAACCTACTGTTCTTAGACAGGTTGGGCTCTTTGTGACTCCAGACCCATCCCAAACTGGTTGATGAGGAGGAATCAGGGTGAGGCAGTAATCTTGAGGCCCAGGCTATTGTTTTGGAGTCATGGGTTTGAATGCCATCAGGGCAGATGGTAGAATTTGAATTCATTCTGGAATCAAAATCTAACCCAATGTTAACCATAAAAAGACCATTAATTGTTATAAAAACTCATTGGGTTCACTCATGGCCTTTGGGGAAGGACACCTGCTGTGCTTACCTGGTCTGGTCTACGTGACTCTAGACCCTCAGCAACGTGGTTAACTCTTAATTGCCCTCCAGGCAATTAAGGATGGACAATAAATGCTGACCCAGCCAACGATGCCCATATACAGTGAATGAATGAAGAAACCCTAGGCCATGCAGTCTCCCACCCCAGGTTATACCCATGGTCCAGCTGAATGACAAAGATGCCAATTTTGTGCCCACAGAACTGACCACCAGCCAATCAATGATAACTTGGATCCAAATCTGACACTGACTATCACAAAACCATAATGCCAATAGTTCACTGTATGCTTTGGGAAAAAAACCTCTCCCCACCAGAAAACTGAAATGGCTTCATTCATTCATTTCATTGCTGTCATTAGAACTTTCTCTGCACAAATTGGGTGACATATTTAGCTACATTGCAATGGATGACTATTAAAAGTTTGCTGAATTTAATGCATCTATTTGCAATCCTGGGATTTGCTCCCCGACTGGATCAAGAGGTTTTCGAGCAAGCAAAAGTGTAGCACCAGGTTACAACAGGAAAGGCCAAAAAACCATAGAATCTAGGATCAGAATTAGGCCATTCAGCCCATCGAGGCTGCTCCAGTATTCGATCATGGCTGTTATGTTTCTTAACCTCATTCTCCTGCCTTTTCCCTATAACCCTTGATCCCCTTACCAATGAAGAATGATCTATGTTTAACTTAAATGTACTCAATGATTTGGCCTCTGCAGCCCTCAGTAGCAATAAGCACCACAAAGGCACTTCCCTCTGGCTGAAGAAATTCCTCCGTGGTATGTAACTCTTATACCTATTATGTTATTCCAGCTGTATGGTATCTAGCACCACCTTACTTTTAATTTTTGTAATTATCTCTCTGTCTCATACGCTGCAGGCAACAATGCTCTGAGGCATGATATATTGGCAAAACCAAGCAGACGCTACGACAACGGATGAATGGACACAACACAACAATTGCCAGAGAGAAATGGGGGAGCACATCAATGGTCTAGGGCGGCATGGTGGCACAGTGGTTAGCACTGCTGCCTCACAGCACCAGAGACCCGGGTTCAATTCCCGCCTCAGGCGACTGACTGTGTGGAGTTTGCATATTCTCCCCATGTCTGCGTGGGTTTCCTCCGGGTGCTCCGGTTTCCTCCCACAGTCCAAAGATGTGCAGGTCAGGTGAATTGGCCATGCTAAATTGCCCGTAGTGTTAGGTAAGGGGTAGATGTAGGGGTATGGGTGGGTTGCGCGTCGGCAGGGCGGTGTGGACTTGTTGGGCCGAAGGGCCTGTTTCCACACTGTAAGTAATCTAATCTAAAAAAAAACATTCAGCTTCGGATCTTCAGGTGACCATCCTCCAAGGTGGACTTCAGGATACGCACCAATGGAGAGTTGCCGAGCAGAGGCTGATAGCCAAGCTTGATACCCATAAGGATGGCTTCAACCTGGTTCATGTCGCACTGTCGGTGACCCCACTACACTACACACTCACAAACACACTCTTACACATCACACACTCACACAGACCCACTCTCTCACACACACACACGCATGCACACACACAAACGCACTCTTACATATCACACACTCACACAGACCCTCTCTTATACACACTCTCTCTCACAAACACACACACGCTCTTACACACTCACACAGGCCCTCTCTCATACACACCCTGTCTCTCTCTCTCACACACACACACTCACATGTTCATCTTTTCACAGGCATATACTCAGTCATACTAGTGCACACTATATCAAGCACATAAACACACTCACATGCACACACTCACACACTCTCTCTTTCCCACACATATTGAGTTTTTCTCTCCCCCTCATACACATACACACACACGCACACACACACATACGTGCGCACACATACACACACACACATACGTGCGCACACATACACACACGTGTGCACACATACACATGCATATAAGTCTATGGGGTGATTTGTATTTGCAGATACATTTTATTTTGTTCAAAAAACACACAATCTGTAAGCATGATGTGGAGGCAGTCAGTTCATGTGACATTTATAAATTCCTATTTTGGAAATAGAACCAGTCTGACTCAAGGTTGGGATACCCCACACCTTTAATGCATTGTTTGAACTGAGATGTCACTTTTTTAGTTATACTGATAAAACCTTAAGATATCTCAGGACAGTGACTTGAGAGAAGTTCTGGGATTTACATTATAACTGCATTCACATTCTAGGTGACTAAAGACGTAACAGCAATCTAGGTTTGTTCAATACATCACCTCAGTTGTATGACACCTTGATCTTTTACTATATATTCTGTGTCCTAAGATCTCGCCTCACTACCTTCCCCACAAAGGAACAGTGCTCTGAAAGCCTGTACAGTACTCCCAAATAAACTTGTTGGGGTATAACTTGGAGTTATGTGACTTTTAACTCAATTAATCGGATTATAGGTCATCCATTCACTTGTTATTCAGCTATTGACACTTTACTCACACCATCTGACGCACTCGATCACCTGCAGTGACCTATTGTTCGGCCTGTTGACTCTCCATTCACACCATTTGTATGATCTTTTGATCTCTCTGATTATAAAGTCTGTGTCTGGATGTTCTCTTCACTCCACCTGATGAAGGAGCAACGCTCCGAAAACTTGTGATTTAAAATGTTGGATTATAACCTGATATCATGTTCCTTTTGACATTTATAAGAGGGTCATCCCTTCACTCTGAGACTGTGCTCTTGGGCTATGGTCTCTCCTACTTGTGGAAACATCTTCTCCATGTCCTCTGAGTGCAGGATTCTCAGTATTCTGTAAGTTTCAGTCAGATTCCCTCTTCATCCTTCTAAGCTCCATTGAGTACATACGCAGGGTCCTCAACTGCTCTTTATAACATTTAAAAGGCATCTGGGTGGGCATATGAATAGGAAGAGGGATATAGCCCAAGTGTCGGCAAATGGGCGAGGTTAGGTTCAGATATCTGGTCGGCATGAATTAGTTGGACTGAAGGGTTTGTTTCCAAATCATCATCTCAATGATTTTACGACTCTATATGACAAGGCCCTCATCCCTAGGGTCATTCTCGGAAACCTCCTCTGGACTGCTTCCAAAGCCTGCACATGCCTCCTTTGATATGGGACCAAATTGTTTGGAATATTCCAAATGCAGTCTGATGAGAACCTGCCTGTAACAGTGACTGTTTAGAGGGAGCTTTGTAAAAAGGAGCTACCATTTTTATAGGAATGATGTGGAGGTGCCAGTGTTGGACTGAGGTGGACAAAGTTAAAAATCATACAACACCAGGTCATTGTCCAACAGGTTTAATTGGAAGTACCAGCTGTTGGAGCACTGCTCTTTCATCAGGTAACTAGTGGGGCTGGATCATAAGACACATAATTTATAGCAAAAGATCACAGTGGTCATGCAACTAATGTGATATATTGAACAAACTGAGATTGTTCAGCTTTTCACCTTTTAGAATGGGTTGCAGGTTATCAGTTCATTAATATGTAAATCCCAGAACTTCTTTCAAGTTACATTCCTGAGATAACTTAAGGTTTTATTTTAAAAAGTGACATCTCGACTCAGATAATGCATTAAAGGTGTGAGGTTAGAGTCTGTCTGTATTCGAATCTTGAGCCAGACTGGTTCTATTTCCAAAGAACAAATTTATGAAATTTCGTATGGATTGATTGCTTGCAGATTGTGCACTTTTTTGAACAAAACAGAATGTATCTGCAAATACAATCCTGCCAAGGCAAACTCAAGATTGAAATACAGACAGACTCTAACCTCACACCTTTAGTGCATTATCTGAGCTGAGATATCACCTTTTTTGTTGTAAAACCTTAAGTTATCTCGGGAATGTGAATTAAGAAAAGTTCTGGGATTTACTTATTAATGAACTGATACCTGCAACCCATTCTAAAAGATGAAAGACTTAACAACAATCTAAGTTTTCTTCAATATATCTTATGAGTTGGATCACACCATGATTTTTTGTTATAAATTCAGTGTCTTATGATCCTATCCCACTAGTTACCTGGTGAAGGAGCAATGCTCTGACAGCTAGTGCTTCCAAATAAACCTGTTGGACTATAACCTGGTGTTGTGTGATTTTTATTTTTATAGGGGGCATTATAAACTATGGCTGCCATCTTTACAAGGGGCAAATTGTAACCAGCAGTGGCCATTTTTATAGGGGGAATTATAAATTGTGGCTGCCATCTTTATAGGGCACAGATTATAATCATCAGCTGCCATCTTTATAGGGGGCATTATAAATTCTGGCTACCATTTTTATAGGGGGCACATTGTGAACAGCAGCTGCAGTCTTTGTAGGGGACAATTGTAAATGGCAGCTGCCATCTTTATAGGGGGCATTGTAAACTGCAGCTGCCATCTTTCGAGGGGCACATTGTAAACAGCAGTTGCCATCTTTATGGGGGCTAGTGGAGAGGTACTGCTATTTTTATTAATCTTCAAGAGTTAAAACAGAGCCAAATTGTGTAACAACACAGAAAGTACTGCTTTGGAAACTTGATTCAAAAAGTATGGTGCTGGAAAAGCACAGCAACAAGGCAGCATCTGAGGAGCAGGAGAGTCAATGTTTCGGGCATAAGCCCCTCATCAGAAGTAATGCTTTGGAAACTTGTCAATGGATAGCCCCACCCATCCACCCCCTCCCCCCAACAAGTTCATGATCAAAGTGTGCCTTATTTTACTTCCTGTTTACTGTGTTATGTATTACAGCTGATATGCTACACAGCTTTAAACACAGCTTTAAACCCTAAACTGTAGAAATCCCTCCATGAACCTTTCTGTTTTCTCTGTCAATTCCTTTCAAACGCTCCTTTACTCCATCCGATCTGATATGATTTAGTGATGTGTAGTGCCTAACCTGGCATCACAATTTGTCCTGTGAAACTGCTCAGCTTAATGTCGCTGTCTGAACATAAATTGTTATTGTTGTAATGCACCTATTTCCACCCCTGCTGCTATTTTTGAATCCTAAGCCTCTCTCTCTCTCTATCTCTCTCTCAAACAGATCAAACTATCCCACATTCTCCCATCTCACAGCTGGTACTGAGTATGAAGATACAAGGATAAAAGTGTGGAAGCAAGGCCATTTGGCCCATCGAGTCCACACTACCCTCTGAAGAGCATCCCAACTAGACCCACACCCCTACCCTATCCCGAGTAACCCAACATTTTCCAAAGCTAAATCACCTAGCCTGCACATCCCTGGACACCATGAGCAATTTCTCATGGCCAATCCACCAAACCTGCACCTCTTTGGACTGTGGGGGGAAACCAAGGCTGGAATCAAATGCGGGTCCCTGGTGCTATGAGGTGGTAGCACTAACCACTGAGCCACCATGCCACCCTCATAATTGAAGAAGTTGGGGCTATTCTCCTTGGCTTATCGGAGATTTGAGGCACTCATGCGTTGGCTGGATAGAGCAGACAGGGAGACGCTGTACCCACACATAAAGGGCCAAGATCAGCGGAAAACTAGAAGACTGGGAAAGCTTTAAAGGTCAACAGAAAGCCACAAGAAGAGCTATAAAGAAAAATAAGATAGAATATGAGATAAAGACTAGTACAGAATATAAAGAAAGATAACAAAGGTTTCTGCAAATACATAAAATGAAAAAGAGTGGCTAAAGTAAACATCGGTCCTCTAGACAATGAGAAGAGGAATTTAGTTACGGGATATAATGAAGTGGCCGAGGCATTGAACAGGTATTTTGTATCAGTCTTCACATGGAGGACACTATTAACATGCCAGTAATTGACAAAGAGCCGAAGCTGGGTGAGGACCTGGAAACATTCATTCTCATGGAAGCGATCGAGTTGGACAAGCTAATGGAGCCTAGGGTAGACAGGTCTCCTGGCCCTGATGGAATGCATCCCAGGGTAATAAAAGAGATGGCAGGAGAAGTGGTAAATGCACTGTGGTAATTTTCCAAAATTCACTGGACTCTGGGACAGTTCCAGCAGACTGGAAAATGGCAAATGTTTAAAAAGGGAGGTTAGGCAGAGGTGACATGGATTCATGAAGGGCAGGTCATGCTTAACTAATCTTATGGAATTCAATGAAGGCATTACAAACATGGTGGACAATGGGGACCCAGTGGATGTGCTGCACCTAAATTTCCAAAAAGCATCATCAAGGTGCCGCACAAGAAGCTGCTGCATAAGATAAGGATGTGTGGCGTTTTGGTAAAGTATGAGCATGGATAGAGAATTGGTTGACTAACAGGAAGCAAAGAGTGGATATAAATGAGTGCTATTCTCATTGGCAACCAGTGACTAGTGGTGCGTCTCAGGGATCTGCGTTGGGATCACAATTGTTCATAATTTATACAGATGATTTGGAGTTGGGGACGATGTACAGTGTGTCAAAGTTTGCAGATGACATGTGCATTAGTGGCAGAGCAAAGTGTGCAGAGGACTATGAAACTTTGCGAAGGGACATAGTTTAAGTGAGTGGGTAAAGGTGTGGCATATGGAATACGATGATAATAAATGTGAAGTCATCCATTTTGGTAGGAGTAACAGTAAAAAGGACTATTACTTGAATGGTAAAAAGCTGCAGCTTGCTGCTGTGCAGAGGGACCCGGTGTCCTTGTGCATGAATCACAGAAGGTTGGTCTGCAGGTACAACAGGTAATTAGGAAGACAAATGGAATTTTGTCCTTCATTGCTCAAGGGATTGAATTTAAAAGAAGGAAGGTTATATTGTAGCTCTGTATGGTGTTGGTGAGGCCACAACTGCGTGCAGTTTTGGTCTCCTTATTTGCGAAAGGATGTATGGCACTGGAGGGGTTGCAGGGGAGGTTCACTGGGTTGAATCCAGAGTTGAGGGGGTTGGCTTATGGGGGGAGACTGAGAAGGCTGGGATTATATTCATTGGATGTTAGAAGAATGAGGGGGGATCTTATAGAAACATATAAAATTATGAAGGGAATAGATAAGATGGAAGTAGAGAGGATGTTTCCACTGGCAGGTGAGACTAGGACAAGAGGGCATAGCCTCAAAATTAGGAGGAGCAGATTTAGGATTGAATTGAGGAGCAACTTCTTCACCCCTGAGAGTTGTAAATCTATGGAATTCCCTGCCCAGTGAAGTAGTTGACACTACTTCAGGAAATATTTTTAAAATTAAGATTGATTTTTTTCAACAATAAAGGAATTAATGGATACAGGGAACAGGTGGGTAAGTGGAGCTGAGGTCATGAAAAGATCAGTCATGATCTTATTGAATGGCAGAGCAGCCTGGAGGGGCCGGGTGGCCTACTCTTATTCCTAGTTCTTAAGTAAGAATGAAAGGATATAGATTGAAAGTATGTGCAATTGAAGGAAGGGTGATGTGAGAAATATCTTTTTCACACAGTGAGTAGCTAGGGCCTGGAATGCACTGAATGGAAATTGGTGGAGGCAGGTTCCACTGTGGCATTGAAGAGTCGTTTTGGATGGTTATATGGATAGAAATAGTGTGTAAGGGTGTGGAGAGAAAGCAGGAGACTGGCACTAGATAATGATGCTGAGTTGAAGAACTGGTGCAAACCCAATGGACCGAATGGCCTCCTCCTGTACTGCAACAATTCAGTGATACTGTGATACATCCCAAACTCTGTTGGCAAACCGACATCAGGGAAATTTGTCATATCTAATCAGTTATTTTAGGAAAGGTTGCCTAATTAATTCCAAGCAATTAATATGATAATGAATATGACAAAACATAAAATCTTTGTCTCAGAGTGGCTGCAGGTCAGATTTTAATCCCCAACCTCTGACAGGATTCCAAAGTAAATTTTGTTCAGCTACAGATTTCCTTCCTAAATTGCTGCCTGTCACTGGATTGGTGTGTATTGAACCCTCGCTGCCTCTATCCACACTGCCTGCACTGATATTGCCTGTACCCTTGCTGCCTGTTCCCACACTGCCTGCACTGATATTGCCTGTACCCTTGCTGCCTGTTCCCACACTGACTGCATTGACATTGCCTGTACCCTTGCTGCCTGTTCCCACACTGCCTGCACTGACATTGCCTGTACCCTTGCTGCCTGTTCCCACACTGACTGCACTGATATTGCCTGTACCCTTGCTGCCTGTTCCCACACTGCCTGCACTGACATTGCCTGTACCCTTGCTACCTGTTCCCACACTGACTGCACTGACATTGCTTGTACCTTCGCTGTCTGTATCCACACTGCCTACACTGACATTGCCTGCACCACAATGCCTGTTCCCACACTGTCTGCACTGACATTGCCTGTGCCCTCACTGCTTGCATCCATATTGCCTGCACTGACATTGCCTGTACCCTTGCTGCCTGTTCCCACACTGACTGCACAATGCTACCTGTGCCTATGATGCATGTGCTGACATTGCCTGAACTCACATCCATGCTATCTGTACTCATTGGAGAAAGTGAGGACTGCAGATGCTGGAGATCAATGTGTTGCTGGAAAAGTGCACAGGTCAGGCAGCATCCAAGGAGCAGGAGAATCAACATTTCGGGCATGAGCCCTTCTTCAGGAACACATTTTCAGTATCTGTACTCATTACATATATAAATATATCTACTTTACCTATATCTATGCTTTCACTATGTACACAGCCTGTGTGTATGCCGCCTAGCTGAGTGGGCACTACAGTCAGCATATACCAGTTTGGGCTGAAGAGCCTATTTCCATGCTGCATTACTCTATAACTCTATGACCTGTACCCACACTGCCTGAACCCATGCTGACTGCACAGCATTATTTATATCCAGCATGTCACCTATAGTCATTAATTCAAAGCCTTTCCCGGATCTAAAGCTCCCTCAGAGTTTCTGTTGGAATTTCTGGGCTCTGTAATGTTGGGAATGAGTAACTGTTCCTTGACTGAGGGAGTGACAGAAAGACTGAAACCCCTGTTAGTGTAGCTGGGCAGGGCCAACCAAGGACTGGCAGTCAGGACTTTACATTGCAGAGGTCAACAGAAAAAGTCCACTTCCTGCTCATTCTCAGACACTGAACTCCCCATCCAACCTTCTGTAAGGCCATAAGTCATGAGGGCAGAAGCAGACCATTCACTGAAATCATGGCTGATCTGATAACCTTCACATCCACTTTCCTGCCTTTACCTTACCACCCTTGACTCTCTCACTGAATAAGAATCAATTTATCTCAACCTTGAATATATTTAATGACTCAGCCGCGACAGTAAAGAATTTCACAGATTTACTACCCTCTGATGAAGAAATTCCTCCTCATCTCTGTCGTAAATTATGATCCCACTGCCATTGTTCTTAGACCCTTCCCCAGACAAAAATAAATTATCTCAGGCCTGTGGATCATCAGCAATGCCCCCTTTACTCCTGGCTCCTCTCTGTCTCTCTAGTAACAGATGAAAGGTGACTCTCCAGGTTAATTTATGTCCCCCCCATACACAAGAGTGAGCTAGCTGTGCACATTACCTTGTCTGTTGTTCTGAGTATTCACAAAGTCACTTTATCTTTTCATATGTGAATGCAAGCCAGCTTCTGTCAGCTTTTCAGTCACCCTCTCTGGATGTGATTTACTGTAGAGTGAGTGTGACTTGCTGGAGATTCAAGTGTTCGGTAATGAGGACTGGGAGTGATATGATTCTTGCATTACATTGAGTTCAGAATATTAAAGAATGAACTAGTCTAAGGACATGAAATGTGAAAGGAGTTGATTGTGTCCAGAGAGTGAGACCGTAAGTTGGGGAATGGGGTAGACACAGGCCAGGTGAAGTACGGGGTAGGGGAGTCCAGATGAAAGGACGGTAGAGGGAGACCAAGTGAGGAGGGGTAGAGAGAGTCCAGGTGAAAGGGGGTACAGGGAGAACAGGTAATGGGGGGGGTAGAAGGAGTCCAGGTGAAGGGGGTAGAGAGGGTCCAGGTGAAGTGGGGGTAGAGGGAGTCCAGGTGGAGGGGGGGTAGAGGGAGTCAAGGAGAAGACGAAAGTGTGGAGGGAGTCCAGGTGAAGGGTTACAGCCCTCAAATTTGTGCCAGGTCATTCAGGGTTAACATCAGGACATACTGCCTTACTCTCAGGGGTGTGGAAATTCACAGCTTTGAACCCTTAAAGGCTTAAGGAGTTAAATTGAGATTATTATTAATTGAAATATATTGAGGGATATGGACTAAAGACTCCAGATATATTAATAACCCTTGCTTGGTTCAGTATGCACCTGTGAAGTGCTCTGGGATGTTCCATTATATTATAGGTTATATATCAATTCACATTGTTGAATGGCAGCCTTCCAGTTACAATACAGACTAAAGGGTTGAATGGCCATCTGACCCAATGACTGGTCATTCAGATCAGCAATGGCTGCTCATATTGGCCACTCTGAAATCACATCAGGGAGGACCAAGTCCTTGAGCCAGCATTGCCAACTGTTAATTGTCATTCCGAGAATTTCAGTTCAGACAAAAATGATGATAGCGTGAAGACAGGAATCAGACATGATGGGGGATGATGGGAAATCATCTCTTTTCTGATGCTTTGATGTCACAATGTGACTGGATTAACTCCCTTTCTTCTCCAAAAGCTGCTAAGGTGAAGATAAATAAATAAATCCTTTGCTCATGGTCCTTTTTGTCACAGGGACGGTGTTCTTTGTTAGAGGATTTCTGGGCTTTATAATACCGACAATACTCACTGAGAGATTTGCCCTTGACTGATGGAGTGGGACAAAGACTGAACCAGAATGCTCAGAGCCTGCCTCTTACAGTAATAGTCTGGCTCCTGCTCACAACAATCGGCTGGTGGTCTTTATTGCAGAGAGACCCCAGCTCCTGCTGATTCTCAGATGCACACATTCCATCCCTGCATCCAACTGTGACCCAGGCCTGAACCTGCCCCTTGAGTCATCAGAGAAATGCAATATCCCCAGTCACTGCTACCCCTTTCTCTGTGTCTAACAAACAGTCGGGAAATTGAGGGAGGGACTTAAGGGAATGGACTGCTTTGACCTGGATGTGGACAAGCTCTGAGTGTTGTTGGAGCTGCACCCATGCAGTCAAGTGGGGGGAATAGTCCGTTTTCAAAGAACAAAGAAAATTTACAGCCCAGGAACAGGCCCTTCGGCCCTCCAAGCCTGAGCCGATCCAAATGTACTGTCTAAACCTGTCGGTCAATTCCTAAGCATCTGTATCCCTCTGCTCCCCACCTACTCGTGCATCTGTCCAGACGGATCTTAAATGAATCTACCGTGCCTGCCTCTACCACCTCTGCTGGCAACGTGTTCCAGATGCCCACCACCCTCTGTGTGAAGTACTTGCCACATGTATCCCCCTTAAACTTTCCACCTCTCACCTTGAAAGCATGACCTCTCGTTATTGAATCCTTCACCCTGGGAAAAAGCTCGTCTCTATCCACTCTGTCTATACCCTTCATGATTTTGTAAACCTCAATCAGGTCCCCCCTCAATCTCCTTTTTTCTAGTGAAAACAATCCTAACCTACTCAATCTCTCTTCATAGCTAGCACCTTCCATACCAGGCAACATCCTCGTAAACCTTCTCCGCACCCTCTCCAAAGCGTCCACATCTTTTTGGTAATGTGGCGACCAGAACTGTACACAGTATTCTGAATGCAGCCAAACCTATGTCTTGTACAATGTTAACATGACTTGCCAGCTCTTACACTCAATTTGCCGTCCAATGAAGGCAAGTATACTATATACCTTCTTGACCACTCTATCCCTTCAGGGTTCATAATCATTGTAAATCTCCAGATATATTAATAACCCTTGTTTGGTTCAGTGTGCACCTGTGAAGTGCTCTGGGATGTTTCATAATATTAAAGGTTATATATAAATTCAGATTGTTGTTAACAATGCAACTCTTTCCCTTAATGAATACAATGATGGGTTTATCAAAATAACTTACTCAACAAAGATGCAATAATTGGTTAACATTCACAATCGTTAACATTGCAGTATAAATTTCTACATCCCTAACTAATCCAAAAACAAACACGCACACACTCGCGCACACACACACAATATTCAGAAAGCAAAGGGAAAAAATACAGATTTCTTTAGGAAGAAGACATTTGGTCAATATGTTATTCCTGAGGGCAAAAGGGCAAAGTACGGAATGTTCTGGAGTCTGTCAAACTAACATCCTGCCTCAGGCGTGTGCAGTCACTAATCACATAGGATTGTCTCTGATGCTTTTCAGAAACAATTCACACAAAAATATCACCTTGAGACGTTTCTTCATTCATTCTTTCAAAAGAACAAGTTGGTGTCACCCAGAACTCAATAAGATTGCTGTCTTGTTCATTAATGAGAGAACGTGAGGATTGCAGATCAGAGTTGAAGAGTGTGATGCTGGAAAATCACAGCAGGTCAGGCAGCATCCGAGGAGCAGAAGATTCGATGTTTCGGGCATGAGCCCTTCATCAGGAATGAGGCTTATGGGCCAGGGGGAGCTGAGAGATACAGAGGAACCTCGATTATCCAAACATGATGGGCGAGCACTATTTCGTTCAGATCATCGATTATTCGGTTAATCGATTAAATGCCTTTCCTCTGGGGCTTGGAGGTTTTTGAGGTCTGCTCCCTGTTCAGGAGAGGAGACAGCAGCACAGCGCACTCAAACCCCTGCCCCTCACCCCATCCAACACCACACCCTGCACCCATCCAACACCATCCCCCACACCCATCCAACACCACCCCCCCACCCCCCCCACACCCATCCAACACCACCCCCCCACATCCCCCCACACCCATCCAACACCACCCCCCCACCCCCCCCACACCCATCCAACACCCCCCCCACACCCATCCAACACCACCCCCCCGCACCAATCCAACACCACACCCTGCACCCATCCAACACCCCCCCCACACCCATCCAACACCCCCCCCACACCCATCCAACACCACCCCCCCACCCATCCAACACCACCCCCCCACCCCCCCCACACCCATCCAACACCACCCCCCCACCCATCCAACACCACCCCCCCACCCCCCCCCACACCCATCCAACACCACCCCCCCACCCATCCAACACCACCCCCCCACCCCCCCCCACACCCATCCAACACCCCCCCCACACCCATCCAACACCACCCCCCCCACCACACCCATCCAACACCACCCCCCCACCCATCCAACACCACCCCCCCACCCCCCCCCACACCCATCCAACACCACCCCCCCACCCATCCAACACCACCCCCCCACCCCCCCCACACCCATCCAACACCACCCCCCCCACCACACCCATCCAACACCACCCCCACACCCATCCAACACCACCCCCCCCGCACCCATCCAACACCACCCCCGCACCCATCCAACACCATCCCCCGCACCCATCCAACACCACCCCCCCACCCCCCCCACACCCATCCAACACCACCCCCGCACCCATCCAACACCACCCCCGCACCCATCCAACACCACCCCCCCGCACCCATCCAACACCACTCCCCCGCACCCATCCAACACCCCCCCACACCCATCCAACACCCCCCCACACCCATCCAACACCCCCCCGCACCCATCCAACACCACCCCCGCACCCATCCAACACCCCCCACACCCATCCAACACCCCCCCACACCCATCCAACACCACTCCCCCGCACCCATCCAACACCCCCCCACACCCATCCAACACCCCCCCACACCCATCCAACACCCCCCCGCACCCATCCAACACCACCCCCGCACCCATCCAACACCCCCCACACCCATCCAACACCCCCCCGCACCCATCCAACACCACCCCTGCACCCATCCAACACCACCCCCGCACCCATCCAACACCCCCCCGCACCCATCCAACACCATCCCCCACACCCATCCAACACCATCCCCCGCACCCATCCAACACCACCCCACACCCATCCAACACCATCCCCCGCACCCATCCAACACCACCCCCGCACCCATCCAACACCACCCCCGCACCCATCCAACACCCCCCCCTGCACCCATCCAACACCACCCCCGCACCCATCCAACACCCCCCCCTGCACCCATCCAACACCATCCCCCGCACCCATCCAACACCCCCCCGCACCCATCCAACACCACCCCCGCACCCATCCAACACCCCCCCACACCCATCCAACACCCCCCCACACCCATCCAACACCATCCCCCGCACCCATCCAACACCATTCCCCCGCACCCATCCAACACCCCCCCGCACCCATCCAACACCACCCCTGCACCCATCCAACACCATTCCCCCGCACCCATCCAACACCCCCCCACACCCATCCAACACCCCCCCACACCCATCCAACACCACCCCTGCACCCATCCAACACCATCCCCCGCACCCATCCAACACCATCCCCCGCACCCATCCAACACCATCCCCCGCACCCATCCAACACCATCCCCCGCACCCATCCAACACCACCCCCACACCCATCCAACACCATCCCCCGCACCCATCCAACACCATCCCCCGCACCCATCCAACACCACCCCCACACCCATCCAACACCCCCCCACACCCATCCAACACCCCCCCCGCACCCATCCAACACCATTCCCCCGCACCCATCCAACACCACCCCCGCACCCATCCAACACCATCCCCCGCACCCATCCAACACCATTCCCCCGCACCCATCCAACACCATTCCCCCGCACCCATCCAACACCACCCCACACCCATCCAACACCATCCCCCGCACCCATCCAACACCACCCCTGCACCCATCCAACACCCCTTCACCTGCCCCCGCCCCCAACCCTGTCCAACACCTCTCCCCCAACACCGTCCAACACCGCCCCCCACGACCCCCAACCCTGTCCGACACCGCCCCCTCCCTCCGACACCGCCCCCGCCCCCAACCCCCCCTCCCCCAACCACATCCAACACCGCCCCATCCCCCCAACCCTGCCCCACAACCCCAACCCCCTCTCCCCAACCCCATCCCCCCACCCCAACCCCGTCCAACCCCATTCCCCCGTCCCATCCAACACCGCTTCATCAGGAGCGGCGCTCCAAAAGCTAATGCTTCCAAGTAAACCTGTTGGACTATAACCTGGTGTGGTGTGATCTTTAACTTGGAAATAAATTCCATTTTCTACAATCTGTGGAACCTGCCTGACAGGATGCTGTGAGAAGGACACGCTGCCTGATAGGGCAATGAGTGAAAACTGATCTTGAAATGGTCCTGAAAAAGAATAATCTTCAGGACTATGGAGTAGGGATAAGCAGCACAGATACAATGAGGTGAATTCCTCTGCTATCTCATTCTCCAGTGGAAGCGATGATGAGTGTAAAGGTCAGCCTCTGTATCAAAGGTTTCTCTCCTGCATGGGTCACTCAGTCACAGCTAACAACTAGACGGTGATAGATGAGAATGTTAGCAGCATTCACTTTGCTGCTATAATTAGCATTTTAATCAGTCCCTAGGCAGGCTGCAGGCTGAAACAAAATTTTAATATCCCTAATAACATGAATTATTCATCGGTTCAACTAAGGCTTTCTGTTTGAGGATGGGGGAGGGTTGCGAGTCTCAACAGATGCTAAAAATATGTTGAGAGGCTGCAAGGGGAAGGGTCTGATCATAGAGAGTTAAACAACCCTTTAAAATAACTCGTACACTGGGATTAATCGCAGGTCATAGAGTCATACAGCACGGAAACAGCCTCCGGTCCAACTGGTTCACACTGACCATCTTCCCACACTAAACTTGTCCTACACAATCACCTGATGAAGGAGCGTCGCTCCGAAAGCTAGTGTGCTCCCAATTAAACCTGTTGGACTATAACCTGGTGTTGTGTGATTTTTAACCTTGTCCCATCTGTCTGCGTTTGGCCCATATATCCCTCCAATGTTTTCCTATTCACGAACTTATCCAAATGTCTGTTAAATATTGTAACTGTACCTGCATCTACCACTTCCTCTGGAAGTTCATTCCACATACGAACCACCCTCTGTGTGAAAAACTTGCCCCTCATGTTCTTTTTAAATCTTTCCCCTCTCACCTCAAAAATATTTTAGGTTCAGATTTAAACTTTTTGTCACGTACTCAAGCTGAGGAGTACAGGAATACAGTGAAATGTATACATCATTACCACACATGACACCACCTTAGGTACAAAGGTGCCTCGGTACAAAGTAGCAAGGGGAACAGAGTTAAAAAGTTAAGCATTACAGACCTTCATAGAATAAGGAGAAAAATCAAGAAATAAGGTAATAGTTAACATTAGAGTCTTTGTTAATTTAAACTAGAAAAGTAAAGGAATAAGTTAAAAGTTCAACAGCCTTTGATGAAACCTTCACTAATCTTGCTGTCTGGGAAACCTCAGCTGCCTGTATCAATGATGCCCCCACTGCTACCATCTCTCCAATCGCTCCCAGTGCCTCAGGAACATGCCCGGGTACAACCCATGCACACACCGAGCCAATACATCACCACAGGCCACCTTAGGGAAAATATCTTTGCCATCACCTTAACTCTGTCCCTCATGATTACATATAACTTTATAAGGTCATCCCTCAATCTCCTACACTCCAGTGAAAAATGTTCCAGCATCTCCTCACTCAAAGCCTCCATTCTTGGCAACGTCCTGGTAAATCTTTTCTGAACCCTCTTCAGTTTAATGATATCCTTCCTAGAGCAGGATGTCCAGACTGCACACAGCAAAGGTAATCCAATAAAGAAATTCAGTCTGTGCACAAAAGCTTTCCCACATGCCATGTCCCAAGCTTCCAGAATTCTCACAACTAATGAAGTTCTACTGAAGTGAAGCCTCTCGGTTGAATCCGTTTAAGGCTGAGAGAGACCACATGATTATCAGGAAGGGAATTAGGGCTCTGGGAAAGTGATGACGAGGACTATCAGATCAGCCACAATCTCACTGAGTGGAGGAGTGTACCCAACAGGCTGAATGGCCTACTTTAGATTAGATTTGATTCCCCTATAGTGTGGAAACAGGCCCTTTGGCCCAACAAGTCCACACCGACCTTCCAAAGAGTAACCCACCCAGACGCATTTCCCTCTGACGAATGCACCTAACACTGCAGGCAATCTAATCAAACATTGCACTTTCCTAACAGTTCCAACAACCCAAAGACATTGCTTACTGTTGTATATCTGAGGCACCAGGAGGGTCCAATAACTAAACAGATACCCCCCCCAACTGTGTACCTTCAGCAGGATGACCTTAGACAGTGGTCTTTCCCCACTGCACCTTGGCAGCAGCTGTCCCAAGATTTAGTGTGTCCCTCAGCACGTACTCCTGGACCTTTGAATGTTCAGGGCCAACTTCTTGCTCTAAAAGACCAACGATCTGGGAAATCTCAGCTGCCTGTTTCAATGATGCCGCTGCTGCTACCATCTCTCTGATCGCTCTCAGTGCCTCAGGAACAGGCTCGGGTACAACCCACGCACACAAAAGATCACCGGGTTGATAGACCTCCAGTCGATGTGTGTCCCAGGGGAAGAGACCATATGGCACATCTTCTGACAGAATTCCTTTGCAAAGTTGCATTCCAAAAGGAGATGTGTGACAGTCTGTACCCACTGCAGCCACTTTGAGGGCAGTGTACAGTGGCAGAGAGTGGTGTGGGTGAATTAGAGCTGGTACTTGGTAACCTTCTCACTGTCTTTGTCAATGTCACAAATTCAGGAAGATTATGGGTAATTTTAGATCCCCATTTGCGGTAGGAATATACCTTCATTCAAAGAAGGTGTAAGATCAATCAGACATCGGACTGTCCGTGCATACATGAAGTATCTAACAGGCAGTGATGCCCTTCTCACCACCAGCCAATCAATGTCTTGGTGTTTGCCAGGAACAAGCCATGGCCATTGCTGGGACTGCAGGCAGCCCATGGTGAGACCGGGGGCCATGGACCTGTCACTAAACCCAGGGCATTTTAGTAAAGATGAGATTAGAGAGAGGGAACTAAGGTGGAGCATCAGAGAGGCTGGGAGAGGTGCTCTGAAGGGAAAGGTGTCATTGGGAGGTGGGTGAGTAGGGAGTGAGAAGCACCCAGTGGATGCAGAGTAAATGTCCATTAAGCAGGAACTGCCCCATCCCCCACTCAGTCCCCACCTGTGCCTGGACTGAGCTGAGCTCCCTGCCCTCCCCAGGCCCCTGGTGGAGCGGATCTCAGCTCCTGAAAAGGCTGTGAATTGACCAGATAGGGGTCTCCATCGACTTGAGGGGAGGGGGAGGGGGAGGGGAAGGGGGTGTCCCTGACACACTTCTTCCACTCTGTTGGAACACGGAGGCAGGTCAGAGGTTATGAGACAGGGCAGAAAGAACACCTGCTTCATTTTTGCGGCCCTGTAGCCTCCAGTAAACTGGAGAGACAGGAGGCTGGAAAACCCGGCCTTTGTTCTTCTGAACGTCTGTGTCCTGGGGCTAACTCACACACTGTGTTCTGACACAGTGAAGCTGTCATCATTCACAGTGGACTCATCCTTTCAGGCCTACCTCTCTCTCTCTCTCTCTCTCCCTTCCCCCCCCACCTGTCTCTCTCCCTTCTCTATCTCTGTCTTGCCCCCCCACCACTCTCTCACTATCTCTCCCTCTCTCTCCCATTCTCTCTCTCTCTCTCTCTCTCTCCCCCTCTCCCTCTCTCCCCCCACCCCTCTCTGTCCTGTCCATAGTATTAATTTTCCCAAGGTTTCAAAGTGACCCCTGTTTTCAACAGCTCATCTCTGTCAATGATTGTTCAACATTTCTCAACAGGAAGGCAGTGATGGTAAACACTGGTCTCTTCTTCCCAGTTCATACTCTCCTGTTTCCACTGGGGGAGGGGGTGCTGGTGGTGGTGCTGTCTCGCTCAATCCCCCCGCTCCCCCCCCCCATGGAAATCTTTTACTCAGCTTCTGACACTGAATAAATGCCCAGACAGTCCGATGTCTGATTGATCTTACACCTTCTTTGTATGAAGGTATATTCCTACCGCAACTGGGGATCTAAAATTACCCATAATCTTCCTGAATCTGTGACATTGACAAAGACAGTGAGAAGGTTACCAAGTCCCAGCTCTAATTCACCCACACCGCTCTCTGACGCCCATGCTCCTTCCACAGAGATTGAGTTGATAATTTGACTTGTTTTGAGAGACTGACACATGAAGAGAAGCCTGGGGCTATTCTCCAGAATTTTGTTTTGTCTCCTTGTCAACCTCTGTCGAAAAATATAGCGACTGAACAGAACGAGCTGTTCAAGTGAGCTATGTGTCTTGCTTTCTTGGAGGTAGCCAGTGAAAGTCTTTAGGATTCAATCAGGCCATCCTCTGGATCTCTCTCGATCTGATGAAGATTAAAGTTGAAGCAAAACTTGGAGCTGTCAGTCAGGTGAAGAAAAATGATTCATTGGGAGTGATGGAAAGGATGTGACAGCAGAGTGGGTGGCTGTCTTGTCCTTGCTGCTGAGAAGTGTGAACTCTTGAGATAGCCTCGGATGGTTTCCAATCAGCCCCAGTTCAAGCCGATTCGGTCCTTTAGAGAGCGAGACTCCAGTCGCAGTAAAACATCAAGAAACTTAGCATTGACTGCATGCAATCTCTGACAGCCTGCTTGGAAAATGGGAACTGTTCTCAACACTGACAACTGACTCCCACAGTGCAGCTGATACCAACAAACACGTGCATTGACATAGCAGCTTTCATAGCCTTCGACTGTCCATTTTTGAATAGTAGTCATCACTGTAATGAAGGAAGCACAGCAAGCTCCCACAACTAGCGGTGTAATAAAGATCAGAGAGTTTGTTGTGACATTGATGAGGGATAATGCTGTTCAGGGCAACAGGGCGGCACAGTGGCTCAGTAGTTAGTACTGCTGCCTCACTGTGCCAGGGATCCGGGTTCGATTCCAGCCTCGGGCGACTGTCTGTGTGGAGTTTACACATTCTCTCTGTGTCTGCTTGGCTTTACTTTGAACGCTCCAATTTCTGGTTCTATGGGCACAGGGGTAGGTGGGGTGAGATGCTACATGGAGGATTGGTGGCCAAACTGTAGAGATTCTATGAACAGGACTCTTCACCAGAAATACTGCCCTTTGATCATCTAGAGTCACCTGACAGGATAGACCACGGATCTCAGTTTAACATCTCCTTCAAATGGTGACGCCCACTCCTTCCCCCGTGACAGTGCAGCACTGTCCTGAAACATCAGCTTCGATGTATCCCTGTGGTTTAGAGAAGGTCAGATCTCACAACCATCTTGCCCAGACACGAGTGCTCTCAATATCTCTGTACCATTGTCAACATTTCCATGGCCATGAGCCGGTGAGATGTTAGTCCCAGTGAGATTCTGACCACTTGTAAATGGGATAAATAGAGGTTTGGAAGACTTGGAGTGAGGATCTGAGAGTGTTTCCTTTGGCAGGCTGTTCCCTGAGAAGGAAGGTTGTTTACACACTTTCCTGGAAAACAGCGGTGTTTGTAGTTTATATGGATATTACCCCGTGGTCTCTCAGTGTCAATTCTCCCTGTCCAGCCCACATTGTATGGAGCATGCTCAGACCATTGTATTCCCTCCTTTGCTGCGGTGATTCCCATTCCAAATCTCCCATCATGGGGGATGGGACCCTAGTTTACCTCCCAGTCTGATCGCTGCAGAATCCCAAAGCTCATTTTTCAGACAGTTCCATCTTATTGACATCCCTCACTGTGTAAGGATCCCTGACACAACCCACAAACCCCAGGACCGGACACACAAGTGTCTGGTATATTAGGAGAAAGTGAGGACTGCAGATGCTGGAGAGCAGAGCTTAAAAATGTATTGCTGGAAAAGTGCAGCAAGTCAAGCAGCATCCAAGGAACAGGAGAATCGACGTTTCGGGCTTATTCGAAGAAGGGCTTATGCCCGAAACGTCGATTCTCCTGTTCCTTTGATGCTGCCTGACCTGTCTGGTATATTATAAAATTTACATCTAACAAATATAAATATTCTGTTACACTGACAAGTGTTTTGTTTGGAAAGCTGCAACTCTGATATTTTTGTTACAATATCAAAGCTTCCTCCTTGGAAACCCAGGGAGCCAGTTTTGGAATGATTTCTGCTGAGTATGGAATCCCCAGTGAACTCTGGGTTTAAGATGTTCCCCCGGGTACATTGTTGCGTGCATAATGGTTCTGAAAGTGCCAGTCATAGAATCCCTATTGTATGAAAAGAGGCCATTCAGCCCATCCAGTCTGCACCGACCCTCCGAAGAACATCCCACCCAACTCCAGCCCTACACCCTATCCTGGTTGGAGATTGCATTAGGGTCCACCCACTTTGATGACACTCTTGGTGGGGAGCAGAGTCTCATGTGATCCTCATGGAGACAGACGCGTTATCTCAGGCTCCTGATCATCTTTGTAATCGCACTGAACCAAGCCAGAGTAGCCTGTTTCCATTTGTGTCAGGCAGTATACTATATGTTGTGTTAAGATTAGTGCCTCTTCCCATTGAGGTTTACTAAGTGGTTTGTCCTTTCCCACTGCTAATTGGATTATCCCTTAGACTCAGCAGAAGAAAAAGGATTGAGTGGGCTCTTATAGTGCACTGGCAATGCTCCTACTCTAGGAGGTCCGGGTGTGTCTTTACATTTCTGAACAGACCGATTAGAAAATATTATAAGGTGTCAAAAGTTGTTCCTGACATCACGATCAGACTCACTACACTTCCAATCTAATGCTGCCATAGTCCATGTCACTCAGACCCCGATGAGACTCTGTCAATATCCAAAGTCAGTGTGAGGTGTAAAGACTGCACGGACTCTTGTGGCACAGTGGTAGTGTCGGTACCTCTGAACTGGGAGATCCGGGTTCAAGACCCACCTGTTCCAGAGAGGTGTAATCACATCTCTGATCAGGCTGGTTAGAAAAGACATATTCTACCTCTCCTTGACCTTCTTCTCAAAAACTGTACGTACGAGGATTAAGCAGGTTCTGTGCTGTAATGGTAAGTCCCTACCTCTCAGCCAGGAGACCCCAGTCCCACCTGCTCCAGGGATGTATAATAATACCTCCAAACAGTTTGGTTCAGAAGTTTCTATAGTACACCCTGCAGAGAGTATCCCTTACCTTTAATCTCCTTCTTAACCTGCCTCTTGGAACAAGCTTGGGGCTTCTTGTTCTCATGTCTCTGTGGCAAACTTTGAAGGATTATACTCCTATGAATTGCTGAAGAAAGGGTTAGTCTATGAGCTAAACTGAAGCTCCACCCCACTCTGACAGTGTCTGGGGTGGGGGGGGGAACAGTCTGAGTGAGTTGGAGTGTTCAACATGTACCTCACCCACCTAGTGTTCATAATAGTTAACCTGTCCATGAGTTAGTGTAGCCTGTGTCGTTGATGAGATGCAATAAGCTATATCTTGTTACCATTGCTTTTTAAGTGGGACATCTTTGTGGCCCATCTTCCCCTAGTGAAACTGCACCAACCAGCAACAATGTTATAGCATTTGAATACCTTCGATATGTATTACTCATGCAGACCTTGTCTCTGCCCAGTTCATGCACAGATTGACGTGGAGTCTGTGTCTACAGAGACAGGCACACTGCTCGCAGTCACTCCTTCCAAGTCGATTTATAATAGAGTGCATTGTAAACTGATTGATTCCCAACTTGTTTGGTCTTGCACATTCCGAATTGTCTGTTTTTGAAGAACGGTGGAGTATTCAGGGATGAGCCAAGCTGTTCTGTGTGGAGCTGTTTCTCAGCATTGCTGGCATCGACTGTAGCTGACAGGCAGCAGCATGCTGTCAATCCCTCAATAAAATGCTGAGCACTGCTTATCCAGCAGCATTCTCATTGCCATCCTCATTTCTCATCACAGACACTGAGAGATGCCTACCCTGATCGAGACTGCAGTTCAATGAGGGAGTTAATCGCCCAGCTCTAACCCTGCCCATAGCAAGCTGCAGAGAACATCTTGTTCCTCAGATTCTGCTTCGTCTGGCACGTGTCAGTGAATGAAATGGATTTGCAGGTGATGGGCAATGAGGCATTAGATGGGATATCTGTGCCCAGTTCCTGGTACAGACAGGGGGGTATCGGTATCAGCAGACACTGAGGATCAAACCCTAGATATCTGCAGCTGTTAACCCAATCTCCGTCTCGCAAAGGGGTTTACAGCCAATGAAATCCCAAGTGGAGGATAGACATGATGGAATGGTGGCACTGTGCCAGGCGATTTGTACACTGTACAGTCCCATTAACAGGAATCTGATAATTATCTGCTGCCAAAAGTGAAAAATACTGTTTCACCTCTGCCCACAGCACTCCCTCAGCACTGACCCTCCAACAGCGCAACACTCCCTCAGTAATGATCCTCTAACAGTGCAGCACTCCCTCAGTATTGACCCTTTGACAGTGTGGCACTACCTCTGTACTGACCCTCCAACAACGCGGTGCTCCCTCAGCACTGACCCTCTGACATTTCAATGTGCAATTTGGATTGTCATGCCTAAGCCTGTTTTTTACCAACACCTTGGCTCCTTCCCTATTTGGTATCAGTAACCTGGGTTGATATCAAAGAGAAGGACTGGTGACAGTGAGTCTCCCCGAGCCATTCCAGATGGACTTAACCATGATGGCATCCTAAGAGTCAGCATCATTCATGATTCCTCAGATACTAAAAAAGTGCGTGTCCCACTGCAGCAAGAACTGGACATAAACAAGGAACTGCAGAAATTGCTGGAAAATCTCAGCAGTTCTGACAGCATTTCAGTGAGAAAACAGAGTGAATGTTTTGGCTTCAGTGACCCTTCCTCAGAAGCTGGGCAAAGATCAGGCTGAGACTGACAAGTGAAGGTAACATTCTTGCCACACAAATGCCAGACACTGACCATCTCCAATCATTTTAGTTTAGATTTAGATTTAGATTTTATTTTCATGTGTACATAAGTACAGAAATACAGGAGTACAGTGAAAAGTGCACAATGTCACCACACACTGCACCATCTCAGGTACAAAGGTATCTAGGTACAAAAAGTAGTAAAAGAAACCAAGTTAAAAAGTTAAGGATTACCTTCGTAGAACAAGTGGAAAAATAAATAAGGTAATAGTTAATAATAAAGTCTTTTTTAATTTAAACTAGAAATATAAAGCAATAAAGTTAAAAGTTCAACAGTCTTTGATGAGTCCTCTAGTACTTATTCCAGTACCTGCCATCGCTACTGCTGCTACTGAAGCTGCCACCTCCGATCTCCTCCTGCTGCTTCCGGAACATTCCCTGGGACCCGATTGCCAGGTACGTGCTGCACCCTGCTGTCACCACCCGCCCCCTCACTTGCCGGGCCTGGAGATCACCGGGGGGGTCCCTGAAGGACTCCCACGCCGTGCTGAGAGACAATCTAACCACTGCTAACCACTGGCGTTCAGTGGTATTAACATCACTGAATCCCCTACTGTCAGCATCCGCGGGGTTACAGTTGATCAGAAACTCAACTGGACTTGCCATGTAAACACAGTGGCTTCAAGAGCAGGTCAGAGGCTAGGAATACTGCAGTAGGTAGCTCACCTCCTAACTCCCCAAAGCCTGTCCACCATCTACAAGGCAGAAGTCAGGAACGTGATGGAATACTCCCCACTTGTCTGGATGAGAGCAGTTACTACAACTACTATGACAAAGCAATCTACTTCATTGGTACCTCATTTACCACCTTCAACATCCACTCCCTCCACCAGTGACACTCAGTGTGTACTATCTACAAGATGCACTGCAGAAATTCACCAAGGATCCTTATCCAGCACCTTCCAAACCCATGGCATCAGACACTGGAGGGATTGAGGATTGAAGGGATGGATGGAGAGAGGGGTAGAGGATTGAAGTCCAATGAACAATAGCAGGGCAGCCTTGGTACAAATCCTGCACCAATTAATTGCTTGGATCAAGTCCACCTCTTCCTGCAGTCGGGTTTATGCTGATGATCAATAAAGGAAGCGACAAGGAACCTGATCTGATGTGGTGAGTTTACTCAGTTTGATGGAGCTCGGTATCCAGGTTAATGATTGACTCTTTTCAATGTGATTGGGATATTAACCTTAACTCAGAGATTAGCTGCCAGGTCACTTTAGTTAATGAGTCCCTTTACACTACACAGCAAATACCACATACCATATATCACGAAGAGACTTAGTGCAGAGTGAACCATTTTAAGGATTCCTGCCCACCCCCAACTCAAAGAAAATGCAAAATTCTCCATTCCTCACATTCCCTCCTGTTTTCTCTTGCTTTGCTTATGGGACGTGGGCATTGCTGTCTGGACCATTCCTAGTTGCCCTTGAGAAGGTGGGGGTGAGCTGCTTTCTTGAACCACTGCAGTTTGTGTGCTGTAGGTTGAACCACAATGCCTGTAGGGAGGGAATTCCAGGATTTTTACCCAGTGACACTGAAGGAGCAGTGATATATTTCCAAGTCAGGATGGGGAGAGGCTTGGAGGGCAACTTGTAGGGGGTGGTGTTTCCATGCATCTGCTGCTCTTGTCCTTTGAGACGGAAGTGATCATGGGTTTTGAAGGTGCTGTCTGAGGATCTTTGGTGAATTTCTGCAGTGCATCTTGTAGATGGTACACACTGCTGCTACTCAGTGTTGGTTATGGAGGGAGTGGATGTTTGTGGATGTGGTGCTAATCAAGTGGGCTACTTTGTCCTGGGTGGTGTTGAGTTTCTTGAGTGCTGTTAGAGCAGCCCCCATCCAGGTAAGTAGGGTGTATTCTGCTGTTGACTTAAAGAGAAGCCAAGACATTTTTGACAGGAGTGGGAACCAACCCCACATCTCAGAGCTCAGTACCTTATTCCAGTACCTCAACTGTGTGACAGGTTTAGTTCATATGTTACCATCAGAATCTTTTGCTAGCTCTGAGATTACACAAACAGTATAATTATCAGAAAGGAGTATTGTCTAATTGAGTTAATCAGTGTAATCTTCTTCATTCATGTCCCCTGAGAGCCTTTTCTGCAGATTGACTGAACACGCACTGAAACAGAGTGTGGGTCAGCCACTGGATCCTAACGGGTTCAATGAACTTAACTGGGTCCAAACCAAATGAGCATTTATCGAGTGAGTGTCCATCGAGTGAGTTTATTTTGTGTGAGTTCAATGAAGTGAGTGTATCTGAGATAGGATTGGTATGCATTTGGAAACGCAAGGACTGATTAGGGATAGTCAGCATGGCTTTGTGCATGATAAATCATGTCTCACTAACTTGATTGAGTTTTTTTTCAGGATGTGACTAGGAAGCTAGATGAGGGCAGAGCGATATGCATTGTGTCTATGGACTTTAGCAAGGCCTTCAACAAGGTTCCATGTGGTAGACTGGTTAGTAAGGTTCGATCACATGGGATCCCCAGGGAGAGCTTGCCAAATTGATACAAAATTAATTCCAGCAAAATGTCAGTGGAGTAGGACGCCTCAGCCAGAACTCCTGTGCTCTGCCTGTTCTTTTTCATTTTTTCTTCCCCTCTCCTTCCTTCCCTCAGCCTCCAACTCCCAGCCTTTGAAGTGGGGTCAGTAATCAGTGGCCCAGAGCAGGGACACCAGTGACCAGAGCAGAACATAGTGGTAGTGGCCCAATGCAGAGCTTGGAAACAGCCAGCAGCCAAACCACATGAAGGCCGGTCTGCATGGGTCTGCTGTGGAGAGCCCTTTGGGAGAGACTGTGATGTTAGCCTTTTCAACTTTACTTCTTGTCTTCCTGACCTATGGTTATACTGTGTATCGCTGGAATGTAATTCTCTTTTTCTTCATATTCTGTATCTATGGATTGTGCCGACATACTCTGTACCTCAGTTGGCACTGTAAGTGGTAACTTATACACTGCTCATGGTACCCATTTGAGTACATGTGACAATAAAGCCAATTCAATTCAAATTAGCTTGAAGGTGGGAGACAGAGGGTGGTGATAGTGTTTTTCAGACTGAACACCTGTGACCAGGGGTGTGCCACAGGGATCGGGCCGGGATCCACTGTTGTTTGTCTTTTATATACACAATCTGGATGAGAATATCAGAGGCCTGGTTAGTAATTTTGTGGATGACACCAAAATTGATGGTATAGTGGACTGTGAAGAATGTTAACTAAGAGTATAATGAGATCTTGATCAGCTGAGGAAAGGAAGATGGAGTTTAGTTTAGATAAATGTGAAGTGTTACATTTTGGTAAGACAAACCAGGACAGGACTTACACAATTAGTGGTGGATCGCTGAGGAGTGTTGTCATAAAAGAGATCTTGGGGTGCAAGTGCTTAGTTCCTTGAAAGTGCTGTTGCAGATAGATAGGGTCGTGAAGAAGACATTTGGCACATTTGCCTTCATTGATCAGTGCATTGAGTATAGGAGTTAAGGTTATACAGGATGTTGGTGATACCTCTTCAGGAGTACCATGTGGAGATCTGGTCGCCCTGCTGCCGGAAAGGTATTATTAAATTGGAAAGGGAGCAGAAAAGAATGACAAGAATGTTACTGGGACTGGAAGTTTTGAGTTATAAGGAGTGGCTGGATAGGCCGGAACTTTTTTCCCTGGAGCATAGAAGGTTTTATATAGTTTTATAAAATCACGAGGGAGGTAGATAATATGAGTAACAAAGGTCCTTTCCATAGTTTGGGGAGTTCAAAACTAGAGGGCATAGGTTTCAGGTGAGCGGGGAAAGATTTAAAAGGGACTTAAGTGGCAACTTTTTCACACAGAGGGTGGTGCATATATGGAATGAGCTGCCAGAGGAAGTGGTAGAAGCTGGTACAATTATAACATTCAAAAGATATTTGGACAGGTACAATGGATAGGAAAGGTTTAGAGGGATTTGGACCAAACAGAGGCAAATGGGACTAGTTTAGTTTGAGAAACTTGGTCAACATGGACAAGTTGGACTGAAGGGTCTGTTTCTGTGGTAAAAACAATGACTGCAGATGCTGGAAACCAGATTCTGGATTAGTGGTGCTGGAAGAGCACAGCAGTTCAGGCAGCATCTAAGGAGCTTCGAAATCGACGTTTCGGGCAAAAGCCCTTCATTAGGAATAAAGGCAGTGAGCCTGAAGCATGGAGTGCGTGGAGGTGAAGATAGTGTATATGGAGTCCTAGTGTATGTGGAGCTAGTGAATAAATTGTCCAAATGTCTAAAATTATGTGATCAGGCATTGGAAGGGTTTACAGGGATATAGGCAAAATGCTGGCAAATAGGACTAGATGAATTTAGGATATCTGATGGGCATGGATGGGTTGGACCAAAGGGTCAGTTTCCATGTGTATCTCTTTATGGCTCTACAGCATAATATCACAAAGTCTTCCCTGGACTGAATGACATCTGATCATTTCCTGACATTACTTAAAGGATAATTCAGAGCTGTATCTGGCACTTCGTTCCTGACTTGGGGATTGTAACATCAGAAACAGAGCAGGTCCATTGATAAGGGAACTGTTGGAGTATCAGTGGGAGATGGGACTTTGCTCCTGACTCACTGAGCTCTGCTCGGCCCGCGTTCGGTCTAATCACATGAGTTTCTCAGGGAGCCTCTACTTTGAGCTGTAAACCTGAGACTGGTTGAGGATCACTGGCCTATCAGCAGGTTAATTATTGTCTTCCTTATCACCCACAGGGATCTCATTAACATTCCAATCATGGCTATCTCACTGGGCTGGGACACAGCTCCTCTCATTTGGGTGACAATCCTGCCATTTGCCAGGTTCTGTGTCCCACTCGCTGTGAGTTTCCATTGCCATTCATTGCCGGCTTCCTGCTGCACTCTCCACTGACCATGGTAAGGATCGTCAATCTTATGTACAGCTCAGAGACAGGGAGATGTTACTGAGAGAGTGAGAGAAAGAATAGATAGGGAGATGTTATTGAGAGAGAGAGAGAGAGAGAGAGAATAGACAGGGAGATGTTACTGAGAGGGAGAGAGACAATAGACAGGGAGATGTTACAGAGAGAGAGAGAGAGAATAGACAGGGAGATGTGACAGAGAGAGAGAGAGAGAGAATAGACAGGGAGTTGTTACAGAGAGAGAGAGAATAGACAGGGGGATATTACAGAGAGAGAATAGACAGGGAGATGTTACAGAGAGAAAGAGAGAATATACAGGAGGATGTTACAGAAAGAGAGAGAATAGACAAGGAGATGTTACAGAGAGAGAGAGAATTGACGGGGGATGTTACAGAGAGAGAGAGAATAGACGGGGGATGTTACAGAGAGAGAGAATAGGCAGGGAGATGTTACAGAGAGAGAGAGAGAGAGAGAGAGAATACACAGGAGGATGTTACAGAGAGAGAGAGAGAATAGACAGGGAGATGTTACAGAGAGAGAGAGAACAGACAGGGGGATGTTAAAGAGAGAGAGAATAGACAGGGAGATGTTACAGAGAGAGAGAGAGAGAGAGAATAGACAGGGAGTTTGTGGATGGGAACGACAAGCAGTGCAATCTAATTCAGGAATGGTCACTCAACCGGAAACGTTAACTCTGATTTCTCTCCCCAGCTGCTGCTGAGCTTTTCCAGCAATTTCTGTTTTTGTTACTGATTTCCAGCATCCGCAATTCTTTCGGTTTTTATTAGGGAGTTGGATCATTTCAGAGTTCATTCTGTGGAGAAGTTATGATAGTTCCCTTTTAGAAGGTGTTGGGTGTGTTTAATTGAGGCGTAAATCTGAAAAGTTGAAAAAGGGGCTGGAGGAGGTGATTCCAGTTGTCAGTGGGAATACGGTTGTCTCCAGTTCCACCCCAGCTTCGACTCCATCTCTATTACCCCTTCATTCTCTCAATGGTCACCGTGGGGATCCTACTGACTATGGGAGGTTCACTGGGACACAGAATTCCAAAGATTCCTGAGAGAGAAGATTTTCTCCTCACCTCTGTCCTAAACAACCAGCCTCATATCCTGGTCCCGAGCCTATTTTGGACCCTCCTGTCGAGCCCTTGAAGAATTTTATACATTTCAAGGCCATCACCTTTCGTTGTTCTAAACTCCAACGAATACCAGTGTATTCTTTTCCACTCAGTCCGTGCTCACTGCAACACAAGGGCAAACCATTTGAAGTTCCTCCTTGTCAGAAAGAAAACGATGTTTTGAAAGAAAGCAGCTTGCCCTGCGTCCCCGTACTGATCCCTGGGAGAGATCTCTTGTCAGATTTCACTCAGTCTCTTGCTGACAGTAACAGCATCAGCGTTGCTGAGCTAATTGACAAACCTTGAAACATTCTCAAATGCCCTGAAGGTCCACTGTTGCCTGTCCAGTGTGACTCACTGAATTAGTTCTATTCAAGGCTGATTGTGTAAACCTCAGGTTTCAATGACCTAGGATCAGACTGAAAAATGCCCCTTTCTCACAGTCTGTTCGGCTCCGGAGCACCACAAACCCTTCTGCAGGACTGTTTGAAACAATTAGTTTGAAAGTAGAGATAGGAATGGATGAATCACTCTCTCAGTCATTTAGTCCAGACTATGATTGCGATATTATATCAGATCAATTTATCACTCATTGCTTGTGGTTTTAACAGTGATCAAATGATTAGAAAGAATGAATTTATAATCATTGAGAGAATGACACCCTCTATCACAGGTTACATTGAAATATATTCACTTCGTGTCTTAAGTCTCCAATTTGTACAGAGGACGGCAGCATCACTATAATGGCTCAATAGTTTGTTTTGCTATATCTGTCCTGGAGGGCTTAAAGGGGACAATACAGAGGCATTTTACCCTGTATCTAACCCCATGCTGTCCCTGTCCTGGGAGGACTTAATGGAGACAGTGTAGAGGAAGCTTTACTCTGTATCTAATCCTATTCTGTCCCTATTCTGGGTGTGTCTGTGAATTTTTCCCAAAGGTTAAAATCCTTCATGTTGTGAAGGACAATATTAAAAATTAACCTCCTAATCTCCTGTTTGAAAGATTCTACTGTCCTTCACATTATGTGCACAGTGTGGGTTTGAATGTTTAAACTGAACTCAGTTACTTCATGAAATGAAGTTGCTTCCTCTCACATGTGTAGCAGCCTCTGGGTGCTGTCTTCCTTTATCAATCTGGACAAAGAAATCTGAAGTTGCCACAGTAAAATGAGCAGCTCTCTCAGTGGAAACCCTCCATTGTTTAATTACTCATCCCAAGCTTCATTTATTCCCACAGTCTGATTTATAGAGTAAGTTACCTGCTTCTGGTCTGCTTCTTCCTCCCACCGAGACTGTGAATTCTTTCGATCACAGCCACCTAACCTTCAGACTGATTCCTACAGAGGGCTGACTGTCTGAGGAACCGATGTGCTTCCTGGTTTTGCTCTGTGCTTAATTATGAAGAAGATTTCTGGCCCTCAGAATCCGTGGTTCAGTTTTTAACCAGGCCTGGTGTTTTCCAGAAGGTAGCTGTGGCTAAGTGAGCAAAATTCAAAAACAGATTTAAGTCCCACCCTGAGCCAAACAATGACATTTTTTTCAGAAAATGTGCTTTATTCATAAAATTTGTGGAAAGAAGAGTTACAAAATATTTTCAATTTGAATATTGCTGGATTTGTAAGAAAACTCAACCTGTCCCCATGCAGTATATTCCATTCAATGCAACTTTAATATTTACAAAATTCATTCCTTATCAAGTAAACAGTCAGAGGGTAAAATTTTTCAAGTTGGAACTTGCAGAAAGTGCAGTAAGTGTCTTTTCTTCGTGTGAGGTGCCTCAGTACATTTGGAGTAGTCTTGATCACAATGTCCCTTCTTTAAAAAGTACACAGCCCAAGGGTTCTGCAGTTCCTAGCCCCTCACTGTGCCCCTTAATGATAGCACTTAACCACACTGCCTACCTCCATTGCAGCTGCTCCCAGGTTGAGGATGCCCCTGGGTTCTTGACATGGAGGGTGTGCCAGTCTGCAACACTGAAGCAGGGAGGACTGAAAGAGCAGCTAAGTTTAGGTAGACCAAAAAGGGTCTATCCTACCCCCAGAGTACACAGTCCCACACATTGAGATGCTCAGGATAAATCTGAACAGAAACCACATCAAAGCTCTCCAGCCCTTCCTTACAAAGGCACATCTCACTGCAGCTGACCAGTCTCCCACACAATACTGAGGGGTCACTGCACTGCTAGAGCTGATTATCTTTTGTAGAAGATCCCCCTTTACATGTAAAGATCTGACAGCAATCTTTTAAAAAGCATATTCCACATTAAAAAGCATCAAGAGCATATGCTTGATTGAAGCATATAAGATCCTGAGTGGACTTGATTGGGTGGATGTGCAAAGGATGTTCCTCTTGTGGGAAAATCTAGAATGCGGGGTCAGGGTTCGATTTGACTAATTATTGTCACATGTATGTAAGTACAGTGAAAAGATGTTTTGTCTGCAGTACAAGCAGACCATACAAAGATCATAGGGTGATAGAACAGAGCGAGGAATTCAATGTTACGGATGCAGAGAAGGTGCAAAAAAAGGTACAAGATCAACATTAGGTTTGAAATTTGACGTTGATTCAGCAGTCTAATACCAGTGGGGAAGAAGCTGTTCTTGAATCTGTTGGTACGTGTGTTTAAGCTTTTGTGTCTTCTGCATGATGGTAGAGATTATAACTGCGGTGGGAGGGGTCTTTGATGTTGACTGCCTTCCCGAGGCAGCGAGGAGTATAGATAGTGGCAATGGATGAAAAGTTGGTTTCTATAATCACCTGGGCTGTATTCACAACACTCTATTTTCTTACAGTCCTGGGCCGAGAAGTTCCCTTACCAAGACATGATGCATCCAAAAGGAAACCAAAACAACTGTGGATGCTGTAAATCAGAAACAATCCCAGAGGTTGCCAGGAAAGCTCAGCAGTTCGGGCAGCATCTGTGAATAGAAATCAAGGTTAACGTTTTGAGTCTGGTGACCTTTCAGAATGCTGAGCAAGGGTCACCGGCCCTGAAATGTTACCCTTGAGTTCTCTTCACAGATGCTGCCAGACCTGCTGAGCCTTTCCAGCAACTTCTACAATTGTTTCTGATGCATCCAGAGATACTGATACATCATAGAAAGCATTCTATGTTGGGTGAAAGTCTAAAGTTGTTTAAAAATCATGGCACCCATTTAATATAGGTCTCTAACTCTCACCTCCAACTGCAACCCCCCCCCCCCCCACCAATCCCCACCTTCCCAGTTCTCTAACTCTCCCTCTGTTTCTCATTCATTCAGATTCAAGGGACTGTGGGATATCAGTTCCAAAACTGGGCCAACACCTACAGCTGCAGGCCAGAGTTCTACTTTGAACCAGCCTCCGTGGAGGAAGTCCGACAGGTGAGGAACAGAATCCACTCACTCATTCAGCCCCCACTCCAGCCCATCGCCTGCTGACCTCCAGATACATCATGATGGGCCAGGGAGTTCTTTAACCTGCAGTCAGACCAAAAGCCAACCCACATTCTGCAAGGCTGCAGAACTGTCACTATTAGCTCATGGATACACAACTAAGAACAGTGAGTCATTAGAGATAGGGTTCCGAGTTTATTTAACACCTGTCACGTTCTCAGAATGTTTTAAAGTACTTCACAATCCAGGAGAACAGAAGATACTGAGTACAGTATACACACTGAGGAAATGAGAGGTGCAGGATTTTCACACTGGAACATGGCAAGATGAAGGAGATATGCACGGGAGAACAGAGATATAAAGGATATCTTGGAAAATTAGGGTTATGATTCCAGCTGAAGTTACTGTTGGACAAGTCAGACCTAAAATTAAATCTAGATTAATAGATTTTTTAAATAACTTAGCATTGTGATCTTTTGTTAAAACATGAACTAAGACTAGTTTTGGTTTTAAAAATAAAACAGGGTTTGTTAACAAAAAGAACAAAAATAAAATAAACCAAATGAAGCTATCTAAAAAAAGAATTGGAACTTGCAAAACATACAACAAAACCAAATCTTATCTATTTCCAAATTCATCACATTCTCATTAATCAAAATCCAGAGGAATTTTCACTGTTGAATCTATGGGTTTAATTTCACTGCTGCTCAGTTCCTGTCATGAACTGTAATTCTTTTTTTTACCTTGAATCATCACAGAACCAACTGCTTAGACATCCTTAGTTTATTTAGTAATTTGCAGATGACTACCCAACCAATCCTGGATTGAAAGATACACAAACTACACACTTTCACTGAGGTAACTTAGTCCCTTAACTGCTTTGAATAATCTCCTTTTTCTCAGAGATTATATTTGTGACTGACTCCAGTCATATTGTCTTCAAATTGTTCAAAAAGCTTTCAAATCTCTGAGTTTTTTGAAAAGCAATCTTTGAAGATTCTAAAACCAAAAGCAAGATAGTGTCTTTCAATGTTTTCTTTCTCCTGTTATAAACTTCCATGACATAACCAAACTTCCATGAACACCCCAGAGTTGCATATTGGTTTCAAACCTAAGTTCCAGAAAAATTAACCTTTTCACAAAAATAGATCAACACCCATATGCCACTAGTTTAAAATCCAAATGCTAAAAAATGGCAGTAAGTTTCTCAAATTGGCTGAAAGCAGATACTCTCAGATTTGTTATTAAGTGTTCCTCATTCTGTAGGTTCTAGAGCTTGCCAAACAGCGCAACAAGCGAGTGAAGATCGTGGGCTGTGGACATTCACCCTCTGACATTGCGTGCACTGATGATTACCTCATCAGGCTCAACAAGCTTAACCGGCTTCTCCAGGTAACATTCACGCTACATGTTTGAAACAAAATCCATTGCTTTCCCCAGCTGGTTTGCCCTGGGTTACCCCAGGAGAGTTTCTCCCAGTGTCCATTCACGTTAGAGAGCTCTGATGAATTCAATGTGATTGAGGAGGAACTCTGTGCTGGGAACTAACTCACGCCTCAATGTTACACAGTCCAAACATGGAACCTCACCGTGCCAGCTAAAAGCATCAAACACGACCACTATTGCCCATTTGACACTTGGAGATTAGACCACTGCTCTATCCTTCCACTGAGGAAACAGGCACTGGAGAAGGTGAAATTAGATTCAGTACAATAGATACAGACAACAAAAATGAGTAGTTACAATGGAAGTAGATTAAAAAGCTACAAGATGTGTTAGAGATCTTTAGGGTTATGGAAGAGTTCAATTAGATAGACATGGAGAAGAGGTTACCACTTTATTTTACTTGCTATTCCTTGGGATGTGGGAATCACTGGCAAGACCAGGATTTACTGTCCATCCATAATTGCCCCTGCACTGAGTGAATTTCTTGGTCATGGAAAGGGCAGTGAAGAGTCAATCTTTCCAGCCCTTGCAGAATAAGTATCTTTTAATCTTTACCTTAAAAAGATTCAAGGACCCCTGTTTACAAACAAAGTTCCAAAGTCGCATGACCATCCGAGAGAAGAAATTTCACCCCCTCTTTGTTTTAAATATTTTAAAACAGTGACCTCTGGTTCTAGAATGTTCTTTCTATATTCTTCTTCCACAGGTGGATACAAAGAAAAAGCAGGTGACGGTCGAGGCAGGGATGGTGTTGGCTGATTTGAATGAAGAATTAGCCAAGCTGGGATTGGCTCTGTCCAAGTGAGTGACTGAACTGGGGAGTTGTTTCCCACACAGAAGATCGCCCTGCCACTAAACCCCCCCCAACCCCCGCCATCTCACAGCTGTACCTGCCGTCTCTGACTGGGAGGAGATTATAGCAGAGAGACTAAGAGCTTTGTGAAGGTAGAATTTAACTTGGGCATTTACTCTGGATCAGGTGAAAGGGAGGACTGCAGATTCTGGATAAAGAATCAAGATCAGAGTGGTGTTTGAAAAGCACAGCAGGTCAGGCAGCATCAGAGGGGCAAAAGAATCAACGTTTCGGGCAGAAGCCCTTCATCTGGAATCACACCAGTCCCCAGCCTTAGAAAGGCCAGACACTGCCAGCCAAGATGCCTGAATCCTGTCCTTGGAATTCATGTCTGAACAATGAGGAAAGATCGGATAAGCTGGGGCTGGGTTCCTTGGAGCAGCAAAGCTTGTGAGGGTAACTGTTAGTGGTTTGTAAGATTGAGAGACATGGAGAAGGTGGATAGAAGGCACTTTTTTTTTAACCAATAGTGGTGTCAGTAACCAGGGGGTAGAGATTGTAAGTTAGAGGCAGAAGGCTAAGATAAGAATGGAGTAGAAATGTTTTCACCCAGATTGTGGTGGGAACTCATTATCTGAAAGAAAAGGTTGAGTTAGAAACTCTTGCAATAGTTTAGCAGTATTTAGATATTCACTTGTCTCCAAGGCTATCGGACAGAGAGCTGGAAAATGGGATTTGTGTAGACACAATAGGCCAAATGGCTTCCTTCTGCATTTTTTAAAATTTCAAAATATAAGTTAATCAAAGATATCTTTGTGCATATATAGACATAGTCACAAATGCAGTTTAGTTCTGTTCAGTAGCTTATCAGGGAAACCAACATTGGAGTTTGACAGTATGCCAGAAACCAAAGGCATCTCTAACTTGAATCAGACCATATTTTACATGCATTTGAGACACTGGGAAGGTGAACAGCCCCTCCATGTACTTTCAGCAGAAAGATCTCAGACAGTAGTCTTTCCCCACTGCCTCCCTCAGCACGTAATCCTGGACCGTGGGATGTGCCAGTCAGCAAATTCTGTAAAAATCGATAAATCAATACATCAATTCAAGCCTTTTAGTTCCAAGTCTCACTCAGTTCTGCAGCCTTCCCAAGGTCGACGTTTCCTTCCTGAGTGATGGTGCCCGGAGTTCCCCTGGCTGGGTGAGTGGAGAGAGATTTAGCCAGAAATTTGTTGAATGTCAAAATTTCATCCGTCCATTCCAGCTCCCTTCACATAAAGGCCAACATCCCAGCAATGTGTTTGCTAACCTCTTTTTCACACCTTCTAGTATGTAATAAGTTTGGGTGACGCGGTGGGCTCAGTGGTTAGCGCTGCTATCTCTCACCTCAGGAACCTGGGTTCAATTCCATTTTCAGGCAACTGTGCAAACTCTACACACACATTCTCCCTGGGTCGGCGTGGATTTCCTCCGGGTGCTCTGGCTTCCTTCCACACTCCAAAAACATGCAGATTAGGTGGATTGGCCATGCTAAATTGCCTTGTAGTGTCCAGCGATGTGCAGGCTAGGTAGATTAGCCATGGGAAATACTGGGTTGCAGGTGTGAGGTGGGTCTGGGTGGGATGCTCTTCAGAGGGTTGGTGTAGACCTGATGGGCTAAACTGCCTGCTCCCACACTGTAAGGGTCCTATAACTTGTGTACACTTTGAGCTTGCTGCTACCCCACAGCTTGTGGTCAGCAAGGACTGCAATTTGGTTCTCACTCAGATCCAAAGCAGAGGATCATGCACCTTATGCATTGTAGTCAAGTTGCTGAAGTCTGGCACGACTCTGTCTCAATTTTTGTCCTCAATCTCTGATCTGCAATTACTAATTTTTATAAATATTTTATCTCAGTTATGCCTTCATCAAAGTCATTGCTAACTCCAGTGAGAGTTGCTTGTCCATTTGCAAGGTGTAAGTTTAATAACTGGATCTGAGAGAGTGTCAAACTTGGACTCACATTTCTAACTATCAGAATGAATCATTCACATGGGGTATGGGGGGGAGGGGTAGGTGGGAGTGAACGTTTAGACCCCCATTCCAGAGGTGAGAGGTCTGTGTGCAAACAACTGTGTCATCTAGCTTCAACGTTACACATTACCCTGATTAGTAACATATAAAATACTTGTAGAACTGTTATACTGAGATCTTGCTGACTGACTGATTGACTGACTACAACAGGAATGTATGGTTCAGTGAATTTGAGCAATGTGTGTTGTGCACTGATCTGAATGATTAAAACCCAGTTTAACATGCTTCAATGACAGCCCCGGTGAAATATTGCAAATTAATTACCACAGCCAGCAACAAAATGCTTCCATCAGCAGTAAACAATGTATCACAGCAGCAAATAATGGTTAATATTTTATCCTCAGCTTGCTGCATGAGCTGAACAACATCATGAGTTATTTAACAACAAACTTTGGCAAATTTCCTTTTGGCAAAACAAATCGCCTTACAACCGAGTGCTGCTTTTCTCAGGAGTTTGTGAAGAGGGTGGGAGTCTGTGATTTACTCTGAGGTTATGTTGGTAATATTTCAGTGGACTCCCTGACTATACATGCTGTGCTTTGTTGGGAGATTTGTGATTGCTGATAGTACACTGGGACTGTACTATCCCCCATATTCTGTCAAAGCCTGGTGTTAACAGCCAGGGATTGTATCTGATTGGTAGGTCTTTTTGATTATGTGAAGAAAGGGCAATAAGGCAGGGTCCTCCTGCAAAATCAGTTTAAACCAAGTGTATTGCACTCTGTGCTACCTGCACTCCCAACACCAATAGACAATCTGGCACTGGGTGTCCTTAACAGGAGCCTGAGAGTTCAGACAGCATTCCCCACCTTAACATGCAGGAATCTTGGATCAACATTCAATACTGGGGGCAACTGCCAACCAACCTGACTACCCGTCCTCATCACTTGCCCAAAGTCTCTGTGCCAAGCCAATCAATCCCACTGCCCATTGCCACTAGTCTCCTCCTTCCACCCTCACCACTTGAGCCTATCAGATGCCACCTCTGGTCTGTGTGCCTAACACCTACCCCTTCCCCAAGGAAGGGGTAAACCAGGTTAATAGACCCTGCCCCAGCAGGGTGGGAGCAGGAAGCACACCATGAGTTTGGGTCCAATCACTCACTCCCTCTCCTGGGCACTGGGGCATCACAACAAAAAAATCCAGATGCCAACCTTCCAAGAGAGTCAAAGGTTATTCCACCGGGGAGATGTGTGATCAATAGCTGGGTGATGGATGTGTAGGTGGAGTGCAGGGTTGGGGGGAAGTGGGGTCACTTTCATTTCAATCTCTTGTCCCTCAGAGTGAGGGACAAGAGGCACAAAGTCATGTGACATCTCCAGAAATCTATCCAATTAGATTTGACCACAGGCTGGGAGACCGAGATGGCTGAGTGAGGGTGAAAAAGGTTTTAAAGCTTCCATCCCCATGAGGATTTTATGTGTGACAGTTTCATTGCTGTCAGAGAAATCTCGCAGTTTGAACTCTCTCCCCGCCGAAGGTGAGACTCGCGGCCACCCCCACCCCACCCAGATGACAGGGTCAAACAGACGCTGACAGCATTGTTTCCCATAATGAACAGAATCAGCCCTGAGCCTCAATGGGAGGGAGGTGTGCTCTCCTTCCTGGTTACAGAGTGAGGGATTCATGGAACACAGATGGTCACTGTCTAAGGGTACAGGGTGTGCCATTTGGACTGAGATGAGGAGAAATGGCTTCACTCAGAGAGGGGGCAGCCTGTGGAACTCTCCACTGCAGGAAAATGATTGAGGCTGAAACACTGAGAGTTTTCAGGAAGGAGTCAGTTAGTGTCTCTGGGACTGAAGGGATCAGAAAGTGTAGGGAGAAAGCAGGAACAAGGTCTGAGTTGGATGATCAGCCATGATCATATCGAATGGTATAGCAGACACAAAGGGCTGAACGGCCTCCTGCTGCTATTTCCTGCAATAGCTGGGCCTGAGAGTAAGCTGAGAGAGGTCAGTCAGGTTCTCGCTTGATGACAGTGTCCAAATGCGCACACATGACTTTATTCTGTAATGCCTCCCACAGTAGAACAGCCAAATGCATTTATCCTGACTAAAGATATTGCAGTAAGATACTGAGCAGAACCCCTGCCTTTACCTTGTGGAATAATTTCTGGAGGGTGAGAGCAGGAGAACAGGACGTGTGAGAGATGAAGAAGGAAGTAAGGGATGTCAGTGTCTGATAGCAAAGGTGCAAGAGTCTCAATGATAGCTTGCTCAGTTAGCTCACTAACTGCAGTGCCTGTGCTCAATCCATTTAAATGCCCAGCTAATAAAACAACACAAAGGGCTTCAACATCATCTGATCCGAGAAGTAATAGGTTTCGATTGCTGCGTACTAATAGATTCAGAATAATCTCTGGGCCCTGATTAATCTTGGTAACTGCATGATACATCATGTTTCCAGATAAATGCTGAGAGGATTACACCAACAGTAACTCAGCAGATTGAGCAGCAGTGGGGTTGGAGGGAGGTGGCTGGGAGTGGGATTGCGCTGAGTGTCTGAGACACGTTTGTATGATTTGACAATGCGTTGCTTAATGCTGCTTCATTCTGCGTAAAGAAACAATATGTGATCCCCTGGATGATCTGACTTTTCACTAGACTTAGGAGCTGTTTAAAAATTCCACATTCTAGACATCCTGACCTCATCCTGGGGCTTCTCATTTTCTGCAGTGCGTCTTCAAGACACAGATGTGTTCTTGTCAGACATCCTCACCTAGAACCCCCGACCTGACTGTGTCCATTGCGGAGATCGGCAGAGGCCTATTCCCTTGTAATCATGCTGTGTCAGGCCAGGCTTTTAAGGAGTTAAGGATCGTGGAACCTCAGAAATGTCATTTACTTTAGTCTGCATGAGGCAATCTTTTGTAGGATATTTTCAAGAGGTCCTTCTCATGACCCCAAATCCCCATACCAGGTTGTGCCCTTCACCCACCCTCATGCCCCTACATTTTCATGTTTGCTTATATTCTTTCCATGCCCATTTGTCTGTTATATACTGTATCACACAATCAACATCATACTCTTAAAAACATATGCAAATAAAAACTGAATGAACAGTTATTCATTTTTTTAAAATTCTTTTTACAGCAGCCTAATAAAAGTAGCAATCATTCCAGATGCCTACAACTATCAATAGCTGAAATTGCAAGCACCTGAAACATCTAAATAAATTGTACAAATGAACATTGTGAAACTGGTAGCAGACAGTTCAAGCTGTCAATCCAGCAAGGGTCAGGTGTTTCAACACAGTAATGGACCCCTGAGCTCTCAACAATGACACATTCTAGTTTTATTAAAATGGGCTTTTAAACAGACCATTGCCATATTGTCGGAAAGTTTTCCCAGGTTAGTCAGCCTGATTGCTGAAGTGAACTTGCCCAGCCCCCACCCCCGCCAGGGTTTCCTACAGCTCCTCCCAAGGTGGCCAGGCCGAGCCAGGTATCTTCCTGTTTCCTTGAGAATGAAAACACTGGCTCGTGTGCATTGTACTCTTCCATAGAATATGAGCATCTCTCAAGGCCAGCATTTTCTTTTTGCTTATTCCTAAAGAACATCAACGAATCCACTGAACCTTTACAACAACTGATGATGAATTTCATGAATTATATTGAGCTGATGCGGTTGGATTTGAACCCATTAAGCTGAGTCTTTGGAATACAAGTCCACTAGCATTACTATGACACCCCTGTCTCTCCTAGTGGGGCAGTTGGTGTGTACGGTGAGTGTCTGAGAATGTACTTCTTAAACAGAAGAGACTTAATCAAAGTTTACAAACTATTGAGAAGCTTGGGTGGGGTGGATTGGGGAGACCTGTGTACAGGCCAGTTAGTAGGGGTACAGGTGATTGGTGGAGGGGTTAAAGGGGACATGAGGAAAACTCTTTCTCACTCACTGGGCAGTGGGTACCTAGAATTCATTGTCCAGTTTTGGATGTCCAAGTGGAAATCCTCCTTTTGTCTGAAAGGAGATTAGATCTGTACCAGAAATGGTATAACCTGCAAAGGTACAGAGCAGATACTAGAAAGTGAAATTGAAATGTACAGGACGACTGGAGTCGGTTTCCACCATTTCAGTTACCTGTGGTTTACTGCGGCCCAAACATATTACATAGAACGTTCCAGAACCAGGGACTGGGGCTGCTGGGGAGGTAAATTTTCCATTCTGATGAATGGGTTCGCTACTATCTGAGGTTTCAGGCTTCCGTGGTAGTTCTGGGAATGTATCCCCCCGCGGGTATGAGGGGATTACGGTATTGTTCATTTATTCAGCTGGCCAGACATGATGGGCTGAATGGGCTCTTTCTCTACTATAATGTTTCTATAGCTTTATGGGAAGTGTGAACGTAAGTGCATTTGTGTGAGTTTGAGTGAATGTATGTGTGTGTGATTGCATGTGAGTGAGTGTACACGTAAGCATGTGTGTAGTGTGTGCACGCACATGCCTCCAGCACTGTAAACTGACCCAGACAAACTGCTCAAGAGAAGATAGAATAAGACCATTAACCCACTGAAGCTGCTCAGTCTGATCATTGCTGAAGTGATCCTCAACTCTATTGACCTATCTTTGTGGGAATCGCTGAATATTTTTACCTAATAAATAAATCCATTGCTCTCAGTCTGGAAATCTCCAGAATCTATAATGTCTTTGTAAGAGAGTTCTCGGTTTTCATTTCCTGCTGTGTGATGAAGTGTTTCCTAATTTTCAATCCTGGACTGACTCTGATTGCAAGATGGATCCCCCCTTGTTCTTGATTTTTCCCAGCAGAGGAAACAATTGTAACATTTTAAATAAAAGTACATTACTGCGGATGCTGAAATTTAAAAACAGAAATTGCTGGAGAAATTCAGCAGGTCTGACGGCATCAGTGGAAAGAGAGAAAGAGAAACAGTTAACCTTTAGAGCTTCAAAGAAGAATTATATCATATTCGAAACGTTAACTGTGTTTCTGTCACGGCAGACACTGCCGGAGTTGCTGAGTATCTGCAGCACTTCCTGATTTTATTTTCGTATGTTAATCCTCTTTGAATCCTTCCTAACCCTCGGCCTATTGCAAGATCAAAGCAACACAAGGCTCGGCTCTGACCTGCTGTGACCTCTAGCTATAATTAGATCTAATGTTATCTAATCAGATTGTGGTCACACTAATGATGTGTCTTGATCTTACAGTATTGGTGCTGTGTCTGATGTAACTGTTGGTGGCGTGATTGGAACTGGCACCCACAATACTGGCATTCAGCATGGCATTCTGGCTACACAGGTACCAGCTTCTTTCAAACAATCAGATTGCTTTTTAACACGAAGTTTGTTGTTAAATTGTAACAATCAGACCAGGGTGTGCCTCATGTGACTGTCAGTTCAGACAGAAAGCAATTTACTCTCGGCTCTGTCTGCTTTAGAATTGACTCAAATAAATTTAGAAAAACCCACAAACAGTAAGTCTGTGTGGAGAGAAACAGTTAATCTTTCAGTTCAAAGAGCTTTCATCAGGACCAGTTTGTGGAACTGGTTCCATACAGTATTGATTCATTCAATGTAATTCAGATTGCCTCCAGCAAATTACACTTTGGGATGCAGCCTGGTGTAATTGAAGACTCAGCATGTGGTGAGGGTAGTTTTTCTCATTCATTCAGGGATGTGAGTGTCACCAACTGGGTCAGCATTTATTGCCCATCCTGAAATGCTAACAGCGAGCCGCATTGCTGTGGGTGTGAAGTCACCTGTAGGCCAGACAAGGTAAAATGGTAGATTTCCTTCTCTAAAGGGGATTAGTCAATTCAATTGGATTTTACAACAATAGACAATGGGTACTTCCTCGTCACTAGACTATTTTTAATATATTTTATTGAAATTGAATATAAATTTCACCAAATGCCATGGTGGGATTCAAACCCACCTTCCCAGAACATTAGCCTGGCATTCTACATTACTGATCCAGTTACAATATCCGAACACAACCACCTCCCTTAATTTGGGAGAAACATGATTCCAGATACTCTCAATGACTGGGAATTTCCTCACCTCATTGACGTACCTTTTCTTTATTTGTTCAAGGGATATGGGCATCTCTGGGTAAGGTCAGCCATTATTGCCCATCCCTAATTGCCCTTAAGATTGTGTTGGGCAGAGTTCTTGATATCTGAACAAGCAGACTGACCTTTTCAGAGGGCAGTTAAGAGTTAAATACATTGATGTGGGTCTGGACTCACATCTAGACTAGGCCAGGTAAGTACAGATTTCCTTTCCTGAAGGCCTCAGTGATCCAGAGAGCTGCTTTTAATTTGACAATGCAGTATTTACATGCTCAAATTACTAAGATGAGTATTTTTATAAACAAATTCACAGATATATTGAATGAACTGAATCTCCACGGCTGATGTAGTAGGATTTGAACTGCTGTCTCCAGATTTTAGTCCAGTAAGACAACCATGATGCAATGCTCAAGATCAATCACTATGATTGGGTAATAACTCTGGATTAATTGCATCATGTGTTCAACAGAATAGTTCATGGTGAATTTGAAAGGAGTTGACTTTCTACCACTGAGCAACTCTGACACAGTAATTCTGATTCAAGAGCAAATGCTCGTTGATGCAGAGATCCTCTTGGTGCTCCTGTCCTTGAACACCAGGATGTGAGCAATGCTTAGCTTCATAACACAAGTCCCATTTGTTCAGATATTTTCACCTCAATCTTTAAACTCTTCCAATTTTTGTATCAATTGTGACACCTTCACAACTTTGTAACCAACAGCTAAAGAGCTTGCTAACTTAGCTCTGCTTCTTTCAGGTCGTGGCAATAACGTTGTTGACAGCAGCAGGGGATACGCTCGAATGTTCTGACACCGTAAACCATGAGATATTCCAGGCAGTCCGTCTGCATCTTGGTGCCCTGGGAGTGGTGTTAAATGTTACCATCCAGTGTGTGCCAGCCTTTAAAATTCATCTCCAACAATTCCCAAAAACCCTCACAGAGGTACATTAGTTTTCAGTATCATTGGGAGGGAGTTGTGAGTGTGTGTAGGTGATTAGGCTTGTGTTGTTTGGTAATATTAATGTCAAACTCCCAACATTGGACCTCACAAAGTCATGGAACTGCTGCAGCATGGAAGTGAGCATTCGGTCTGTTGTGTCTGCACTGGATTTCCAAATGATTAATTCCTGTTGTGTATTTTGCTGCCTTCTCTTGGGTAACCCTGCTCATTGTTCTTTTTCAAATAACCTAAAATTCCCTTTATAATGCCTCAATTGAACCTGCCTCAGGCACTGCATTCCAGATGGAACCACTTGCTGCTTGATAATCATTTGCCACATCTCACTTTTTTGCTTCTTTTACTAATTCTTTTAAATCTATGCCCAATATCCTGAATCCTTTCACAAGTGGGAACTTTTATCCTTTACTCATGGGATGTGGATATCACTAGCTGGGCTGACATTTGTTCGTTGGATGCTGCCTGAACTGCTGTGCTCTTCCAGCACCACTAATCCAGTATTTGTTGCTTGTCCCTACTTTTCCTTGAGAAGATGGCGGTGAGCTGCTTTCTTGAACCGCTGCAGTCTATTTTCTGCCTACTTACTTGGTTCTGGCCACTCGTGATTTGGAATATCTCTATCAGATCTCCTCTCAACTTTCACTTCTAAACAAAATAGTCCAACCCCATCAATCTTTCCTCAGAACTGTCATTCCTCATTCATGAAAACATAAAGACATGGATGTACCTTTAAGAGAGTGAAGGACTTGGCAAGTGCACTGAGTGCTGGAGAATTTACAAAGTAACATCTTGATTAAGAACAAACAGCATTTGCCGAGTTGCTATGCATAAAAACACAAAAACTAATTCAGCCAATCAGTTTAAGTTATACCCCGTAAAATATCAAACTCCAATCAAATTTGAATTGAGTATATTAACAATCTTAAAAGCCAATGACACAATCTGATGCTTTGGGGGGTATAAGATTGGGGAAAGTTGAACAGTTGGGAGGAGAACTGCCAAGACCAGCATGCAAACAAATTGCTTGAAAAAATAGCTCTCTTAAAAAGTACCTTTTCGATCAGTAACCTGTGACCCAGCAATTCCTAAGAAAAAGAAAATAAGACACAGGAAGATCCGAATAGAAGAAGGCAAGTTGCCTGGTTTTGAGATAAGAAGGGTGGTTTTGGAAATCTTGTTTGGGAGTTTTATCAGACTAGTATTATAGAAGGGAAGGTAATAGGTTAGAGTAAGGAATGGTAAGTAGTTGTAACAGAATAATTAACTCACACTTTAAGAAATAAAATTGTTAGTTTTTTCTTTAAATAGTTCTTGGCCACTTGAAGTCTTACAGGTTACTGCATGGGATAAATCTTTCCGTGTTGCTGGTTTTAAATTAAGCAGGAGGGTTTACCCCATGTCATAACAGTTTGAGGGCTCTCTGTAAAAAAATTATAACTCTTTATAACATAACATTCTCAAACATGTCCCCAATGCTTTTCCATCTTTCTGAAAGTGGGCCACCCAGAACCACACACAGTGCTTCAGTGTCTTATACAAGCTCTCATACTCAAAGCCCTTATTAAAATAATGAGAATATTCTGTTTTATTAACTGCTCTCTCCTCCTGCCTGTCACCTTTCATGGCTTATGCACATATACCCCCGGATCTCTCTGCTCCTCCACCCTCTGTTCTGTCTGTGTTCTTCCCACCAAATGTACCACCTCACATTTCTTCACATTGAACTTTGCCTGCCACCTATCCCCAATTCACTAATTTGTCAATGTCCTTTTCAGGTTCTAAACTGTCCTCCTCACAATTTAAAAAACTTCCAGATTTCATATTATCTGTAAGATATGAAACAGTTCCCTGAGAAACAAGGCCCAGATTCTTAATATGTATCCAAAAGCATAAGGGTCCCATTACTCCACCACAAACCATCCTCCTGTTTTGAAAAAGCATTCCATTAACCATTACTCCCTGTTTCTAATCACTCAGCCAATTCTGTGCCAATGTTACCACTGTCCCTTTCATTCCATGAGTTCTAACTTTGCTCACAAGTCTGTTGTGTTGATGTCGAGGTGCAGGTGTTGGACTGGATTGGACAAGGTCAGAAGTCACACAACACCAGGTTATAATCTAATAGGTTAATTTGAAATCAAAAGTCCAAAACTTAGGGACATACTCATAGAGATGTACAGCATGGAAACAGACCCTTCAGGACAACCCATCCATGCCGACCAGATATTCCAACCCAATCTAGTCCCACCTGCCAGCACCCAGCCCATATCCCTCCAATCCCTTCCTATTTATATACCCATCCAAATGCCTTTAAATGTCGCAATTGTACCAGCCTCCACCACTTCCTCTGGCAACTCATTCCATACACGCACCACCCTCTGAGTGAAAAAGTTGCCTCTTAGGTCTCTTTTATATGTTTCCCCACTCACCCTAAACCTGTGCCCTCTAGTTCTGGACTCCTACCGCCACCCATCCACACACCCGCTCCCACCCACACCCCCCCCCCCCCCCCTGCAAAAAAGGACTTTGCCTATTTATCCTATCCATGCCCCTCATAATTTTGTGAACCTCTATAAGGTCACCCCTCAGCTGCCGACACTCCATGGAAAACAGCCCTAGCCTATTCAACCTCTTCCCTATAGCTCAAATCCTCCAACCTTGGCAACATCCTTGTAAATCTTTTCTGAACCCTTTCAAGTTTCACAACTTCTTTCCAATAGGAAGGAGACCAGAATTGCACGCAATATTCCAAAAGTGGCCTAACCAATATCCTGTACAGCCACAACATGACCTCCCAACTCCTGTACTCAATACTCTGACCAATAAAGGAAAGCATACCAAATGCCATCTTTGCTATCCTATCTACCTGCGACTCCACTTTCAAGAAGTTGTGAACCTGCACTCCAAGGTCTCTTTGTTCAGCAACACTCCCTAGGACCTTACCATTAAGTGTATAAGTCCTGCTAAGATTTACTTTCCTAAAATGCAGCACCTCACGTCTATCTAGATTAAACTCCATCTGCCACTTCTCAAGATCCCATCTGATCAAGATCCCATTGTAATCTGAGGTAACCTTCTTTGCTGTCCACTATACCTCCAATTTTGGTGTCAACAGCAAACTTACTAACTATACCTCTTAAGCTCACATCCAAATAATTTATATAAATGATGAAAAGTAGTGGACCCAGCACCGGTCCTTGTGGCACTCCACTGGTCACAGGCCTCCAGTCTGAAAAACAACCCTCCACCACCATCCTTTGTCTTCTACCTTTGAGCCAGTTTTGTATGCAAATGATGAGTTCTCCCTGTATTCCATGAGATCTATTCTTGCTCACCAGTCTCCCATGGGGAACCTTGTAGAACGCCTTACTGAAGTCCATATAAATCACATCTACCACTCTACCTTCATCCATCCTCTTTGTTACATCTTCAAAAAACTCAATCATGTTTGTGAGACCTGATTTCCCATGCACAAAGCCATGTTGACTATCCCTAATCAGTTCTTGCCTTTCCAAATAAGTGTACATCCGGTCCTTCAGGATTCCTTCCAACAACTTGCCCACCACCAACGTCAGGCTCACTGGCCTATAGTTCCCTGCCTTGTCCTTACTACCCTTCTTAAACAGTGGCACCACATTAGCCAACCTCCAGTCTTCCGGCACCTCACCTGTGACTATCGATGATCCAATTATCTCAGTAAGAGGCCCAGCAATCACTTCTCTAGCTTCCCACAGAGTTCTCGGGTACACCTGATCAGGTCCTGGGGATTTATCCACTTTTAACCATTTCAAGACATCCAGCACTTCCTCTTCTGTAAACTGGACATTTTGCAACATGTCACCATCTATTTCCTGATATTCTATATCTTCTATGTCCTTTTCCATAGTAAATACTGATGCAAAATACTTTTTAGTATCTGCCCCATTTCCTGCGGCTCCAGACAAAGGCCGCCTTGCTGATCTTTGAAGGGGATTAGTGGTGCTGGAAGAGCACAGCAGTTCAGGCAGCATCCAACGAGCAGCAAAATCGACGTTTCGGGCAAAAGCCCATTCCTGATGAAGGGCTTTTGCCCGAAATGTTGATTTCACTGCTCGTTGGATGCTGCCTGAACTGCTGTGCTCTTCCAGCACCACTAATCCAGTATTTGGTTTCCAGCATCTGCAGTCATTGTTTTTACCTCGTTGATCTTTGAAGGGCCCTATGCTCTCCCTAGTTACCCTTTTGTCCTTAATGTATTCGTAAGAACCCTTTGGACCCTCCTTAATTCTATTTGCCAAAGCTATCTCATATCCCCTTTTTGCCCTTCTAATTTATCTCTTTAGTATACTCCTACTGTCTTTATTCTCTTCTAAGGATTCATTCAATCTAACCTGTCTATACCTGACATATGCTCCCTTCTTTTTCTTAACCAAACCTTCAATTTCTTTAGTCATCCAGCATTCCCTACACCTACCAGCCTTCCCTTTCACCCTGACAGGGATATATTCTTTCTCTGGACTCTTGTTATCTCATTTCTGAGGGCTTCCCATTTTCCAGCCGTCCCTTTACTTGCAAACATCTACCCCCAATCAGCTTTTGAAAGTTCTTGCCTAACACCATCAAAATTAGCCTTCCTCCAATTCAGAACTTCAACTTTTAGATCTGGTCTATCTTTTTTCATCATTCTTTTATAACCAATCAAATTATGGTCGCTGGCCCCAAAGTGCTCCCCCACTGACACCTCAGTCACCTGCCTTGCCTTATTTCTCAAGAGTAGATCAAGTTTTGCACCTTCTCTAGTAGGTACACCCACACACTGAATCAGAAAATTTTCTTATACACACTTAACAAATTCCTCTCCATCTAAACCCTGAACACTATAGCAGTCCCAGTCTGTGTTTGGAAAGTTAAAATCTCCTGTCATAACCACCCTATTATTCTTACAGATAACTGAGATCTCCTTACAAATTTGTTTCTCAATTTCCCTCTGACTATTGGGGGTCTAAAATACAATCCCAATACAGTGATCATCCCTTTCTTAGTTCTCAGTTCCATCCAAATAACTTCCCTGGATGTATTTCTGGGAATATCCTCCCTCAGCACAGCTGTAATGCTATCCCTTATCGAAAATGCCACTCCCCCTCCTCTCTTGCCTCCCTTCTATCCTTCCTGTATCCAGCATTTGTATCCTGGAACATTAGGCTGCCAGTCCTGTCCATCCCTGAGCCATGTTTCTGTAATTGCTATGCTATCCCAGTCCCATGTTCCTAACCATGCCCTGGGTTCATCTGCCTTCCCTGTTAGGTCTCTTGTATTGAAATAAATGCAGTTTAATTTATCAGTCCTACCTTCTTCTCTGCTTTGTCCCTGCCTGCCCTGATTGTTTGACTTGCCTTTGCTCTCAAGTGTACCAATTTCAGATTGAAATCTTTCCTCACTATTTCCCTGGATCCCACCCCAACCACCTTACACATTTAAATCCTCCCAAGCAGCTCGATCAAATCTCCCTGCCAGTATATTAGTCCCCTTCCAAATGAGGTGCGATCCATCCTTCTTGTATAGGTAATTTCTACCCCAAAACAGCTTCCAATGATCCAAAAATGTGAATCCTTCTCCCATACACCAGCTCCTCAACCATGCATTCGTCTGCTCTATCCTCCTATTCCTGCCCTCACTAGCTCATAGCACCGGGGGTAATCCAGATATTACTACCCTCGAGGACCTCCTTTTTAAATTCCTGCCTAACTCTCTGTAATCTCCCTTCAGAATCTCAACCTTTTCCCTTCCTTTGTCATTGGTTCCAATGTGGACAATGACCTCCTGCTGGTCCGTCTCCCCCTTGAGAACATTCTGTACCCTCTCTGAGACATCCTTGATTCTGGCACCAGGGAAGCAACACACCATTCTGATTTTTAGCTGCTGGCCACAGAAACATCTGTCTTTACCTTGGGCTAGAGAGTCCCCTAATACATTCAATCGCTTGGAACCCCAACATACCTCTCATTACACTCGAGCCAGTCTCAATAGCAGAAGCTTGGCTGTTTGTGCAACATACCCCTGAGTGTCCATCACCCCCTACATTTTCCAAAACAGCATACTTGTTTGAAACTTGGACTATGATCTGGCATTGTGTGACTTCTGACCAAGTCTGTTGTATGACACTATATCATATGCTTTCTGGAAGTTAATGTTTACCACATCAACAGAGTTGTACTGACCAATCCTCTTGGTTATCTCATCAAAAAATTCCAGTAATTTCGACAAACATGACTTTTCTTCCTTAAGAAATCCCTGTTGGGTCTCCTTAATTAATTCACATTTACCTAGGTGACTATTAATTTTGTCCTGAACTATTATTTCGAGAGTTTTCTCCACTTAAACTGACTAGCCTATAGTTGCTGGCTTGTCATTACTCCTCTCTTGAATGAGGGTGTGATGTTTACAATTCTCCAGTTCTCTGACAACACTCATGAAGCTAAGGAAGACGGAAGGTTATTGCGAGTGTCTCTGTGATTTCTACTCAGTCAATATCTTTTGACACATCCCATCTGGTCCCAGTGCCTTATCAGCTTTCAGGACAGCCTATCTGATACCTCCTTCTGATTAAGTTTAACCCCTTCGGTGACTGAGTTTTCTTCTCATCACCATGGCCCAGGTAACATCATAAGAATGGACAGATGCAAGATTATGTCCTTCAGGTAAGGATGGCAGTTTCTTTCCCTGGTCTGGACTATATGTGACTCCAGACCCACAGCAATGTGGTTGACTCTTAACTGCCTGTAAGGTTGAGTAAAATAGGAGTTGATGGGAAGGGTGAGGGCAGGAACAAATTAAAAATACTATACATGAATGCACGAAGCATTAGAAATAAGATGGATGAGCTTGAGGCTCTTTTGGAAATTGGCAGATACGATATTGTGGGGATAACTGAGACGTGGCTTCAAGTGGACAGGGCCTGGGAAATGAATATTCAAGGCTACACGTACTATCGTAAGGACAGACAGACGGGCAGAGAGGGTGGGGTGGCCATGTTGGGAAGGGATGATATTCAGTCCCTTGCGCGGGGGGACCTAGAATCAGGGGATATAGAGTCAGTATGGATAGAGCTGAGAAATTCTAAGGGTAAAAAGACTCTTTTGAGAGTTATCTACAGGCCCCCAAACAGTAGTCTGGATGTCGCATGTAAGTTGACTCAGGAGCTGAAATTGGCCTGTCGCAAAGATGTTACTGCAGTTGTTATGGGGGATTTCAACATGCAGGTAGACTGGGAGAATCAGGATGGTATTGGACCTCAAGAAAGAGACTTTGTGGAGTGTGTCCGAGATGGATTCTTAGAACAGCTGGTGCTGGACCCTACCAGGGAGAAGGCAATTTTGGATCTTGTGTGGTGAAACGAACCAGAATTGATCAGGGACCTCAAAGTGAAGGAGCCATTGGGAAGCAGTGACCAGAATACAATAAGCTTCAATCTGCAATTTGAGAGGGAGAGGGTACAATCGGAAGTGACAATATTTGATTAGATTAGATTACTTACAGTGTGGAAACAGGCCCTTCGGCCCAACAAGTCCACACCGACCCGCCGAAGCGTAACCCACCCAGTCCCGTACATTTATCCCTTTACCTAACACTACGGGCAATTTAGCATCGCCAATTCACCTGACGTGCACATCTTTGGACTGTGGGAGGAAACCGGAGCACCCGGAGGAAACCCACGCAGACACGGGGAGAATGTGCAAACTCCACACAGTCAGTCACCTGAGTCGGGAATTGAACCCGGGTTTCTGGCGCTGTGAGGCAGCAGTGCTAACCACTGCTGAGGGAACTATGGAGCTATGAGGGAGGAGCTGGCCAAAGTTCAATGGTGCAATACCTTAGCAGGGATGACAGTGGAGGAACAATGGCAGATCTTTCTGGGTATAATGCCGAAGTTGCAGGATCAGTTCATTCCAAAAAGGAAGAAAGATCCCAGGAGGAGGCATGGGTGGCTGTGGCTGATGAGGGAAGTTAAGAAACATATAAAGTTAAAAGAGAAAAAGTATAACATAGCAAAGATAAGTGGGAAAATGGAGGACTGGGAAGCTTTTAAAGAACAACAGAGGATTACCAAGAAGGAAATACGCAGAGAAAAAATGAGGTATGAAGGTAAACTGGCCAAAAATATAAAGGAGGATAGTAAAAGCTTTTTTAGTTATGTGAAAGGCAAAAAAAATGGTTAAGACTAAAATTGGGCCCTTGAAGACAGAAACAGGGGAATATACTATGAGGAACAAAGAAATGGCAGAAGAATTGAATTGGTACTTCAGATCTGTGTTCACTGGGGAATACACAAGCAATCTCCCTGAGGTAACAGTGGCTGAAGGACCAGAACTTAATGGAATTTATATTTGTCAGGAATTGGTGTTGGAGAGACTGTTAGGTCAGAAGGTTGATAAGTCCCCAGGGCCTGATGGTCTACATCCCAGGGTAAAGAAGGAGGTGGCTTGAGAAATCGTGGATGCATTGGTGATTATTTTCCAGAGTTCGGTACATTCGGGATCAGTTCCTGCGGATTGGAGGGTGGCTAACATTGTGCCACTTTTTAAGAAAGGTGGGAGAAAGAAAGCAGGAAATTATAGACCAGTTAGTCTGACCTCAGTGGTGGGAAAGATGCTGGAGTCTGTTACAAAGGATGAAATTACGACACATCTGGATAGTAGTAACAGGATAGGTCAGAGTCAGCATGGATTTATGAAGGGGAAATCATGCTTGACTAACCTTCAGGAATTTTTTGAGGATGTAACTCTGAAAATGGATGAGGGAGATCCAGTAGATGTAGTGTACCTGGACTTTCAGAAAGCTTTTGATAAAGTCCCACATAGGAGGTTAGTGAGCAAAATTAGGGTGCATGGTATTGGGGGCAAAGTACTAACTTGGATTGAAAGTTGGTTGGCTGACAGGAAACAAAGAGTAGTGATAAACAGCTCCATTTTGGAATACCAGTGGGGTACCTCAGGGATTAGTGCTGGGACCGCAGCTTTTTACAACATATGTTAATGATAGAGAAGATGGTATTAGTAATAACATTAGCAAATTTGCTGATGATACTAAGTTGGGTGGCAGAGTGAAATGTGATGAGGATGTTAGGAGATTACAGGGTGACCTGGACAGGTTAGGTGAGTGGTCAGATGCATGGCAGATGCAGTTTAATGTGGATAAATGTATGGTTATCCACTTTGGTGGCAAGAACAGGAAGGCAGGTTACTACCTAAATGGAATCAATTTAGGTAAAGGGGCAGTACAAAGAGATCTGGGTGTTCTTGTACACCAGTCAATGAAGGTAAGCATGCAGGTACAGCAGGTAGTGAGGAAGGCTAATAGCATGCTGGCATTCATAACAAGAGAGATTGAGTATAGAAGCAAAGAGGTTCTTCTGCAGCTGCACAGGGCCCTGGTGTGACCACACCTGGAGTACTGTGTGCAGTTCTGGTCTCCAAATTTGAGGAAATATATTCTGGCTATTGAGGGAGTGTAGCGTAGGTTCACGAGGTCAATTCCTGGAATGGCGGGACTACCTTACGCTGAAAGACTGGAGCGACTGGGCTTGTATACCCTTGAGTTTAAAAGACTGATTGAGACATATAAGATTATTAAAGGATTGGACACTCTGGAGGCAGGAAACATGTTTCCGCTGATGGGTGAGTGCCGAACCAGAGGACACAGCTTAAAAATACAGGGTAGACCATTTAGGACAGAGATGAGGAGAAACTTCTTCACCCAGAGAGTGGTGGCTGTGTGGAATGCCCTGCCCCAGAGGGCAGTGGAGGCCCAGTCTCTGGATTCATTTCAGAAACAGTTGGATAGAGCTCTCAACAATAGTGGAATCAAGGGTTATGGATATAAGGCAGGGACAGGATACTGATTAAGGATGATCAGCCATGATCATATTGAATGGTGGTGCAGGCTCGAAGGGCAGAATGGCCTACTCCTGCACCTATTGTCTATTGGCTCTTGTAACTAGGGATAGGCCTGGTCAGCAACACCCTCATTCCATGAATGAATAAAGGAAAAAAAGATGTAATATCTCAATTGTGCCCTCTGCCTCCATATGTTAATCTCATTTTTAGTCCTTAATCAGCCCCACTCACCTTACAATGCCCTTTTACTTATTGCCTACAGACGGCTTTGGAATTTCTTTTCATATGAGCTGCCAGTCTTTTTCCAACCTCTCTCTGCTTCTCTTATTTGCTCACTCATCACTTCTCTGCACTGTTTTAGATTCAGCTTGGTTCTTAATTATATTCTACACCATGACATTGTGAAACACTTTTTCTTCTTTATCACATCTGCTTCTTTTCTCATCCGGGGAGTTAGCATCGTAGAGTCATAGAGAGGTACAGCATGGAAACAGACTCTTCTGTCCAACCCATCCATGCCGACCAGATATCCCAACCCAATCTAGTCCGACCTGCCAGTACCCGGCCCATATCCCTCCAAACCCTTCCTATTCATATACCCATCCAAATGCCTCTTAAATGTTGCAATTGTACCAGCCTCCACCACATCCTCTGGCAGCTCATTCCACACACATACCACCTTCTGCATGAAAAATTTGCCTCTTAGGTCTCTTATATATCTTTCCCCTCTCACCCTAAACCTATGCCCTCTAGTTCTGGACTCCCTGACTCCAGGGAAAAGATTTTGTCTATTAATCCTATCCATGCCCCTCATAATTTTGTAAATTTCTATAAGGTCACCTCTCAGCCTCCAACGCTCCAGGGAAAACAGCCCCAGCCTGTTCAGCCTCTCCCTGTAGCTCAGATCCTCCAAACCCTGGCAACATCCTTCAAAATCTTTTCTGAACCCTTGCAAGTTTCACGACTTCTTTCCAATAGGAAGGAGACCAGTATTGCACGCAATATTCCAACAGTGGCCTAACCATGTTGCAACATGGCCTCCCAACTCCTGTACTCAATACTCTGACCAATAAAGGAAAGCATACCAAACCCCTTCTTCACTATCCTATCTAACTGCGACTCCACTTTCAAGGAATTATGAACCTGCACTCCAAGGTCTCTTTGTTCAGCAACACTCCCTAGGACCTTACCATTAAGTGGATAGGTCCTGCTTAGATTTGCTTTCCCATAATGCAGCACCTCGCATTTATCTGAATTAAACTCCATCTGCCACTTCTCAGTCCATTGGCCCATCTGGCCCAGATCCTGTTGTAATCTGAGGTAACCCTCTTCACTGTCCACTACACCTCCAATTTTGGTGTCATCTGCAAACTTACTAACTGTACCTCTTATGCTCGCATCCGAATCATTTACGTAAATGTCAAAAAGTAGAGGACCCAGCACTGATCCTTGTGGCACTCCACTGGTCACAGGCCTCCAGTCTGAAAAACAATCCTTCACCACCTCTCTCTGTCTTCTACCTTTGAGCCAGTTCTGTATCCAAATGGCTAGTTCTCGCTGTATTCCGTGAGATCGAACCTTGCGAATCAGTCTCCCATGGGAAACCTTGTTGAACGCCTTACTGAAGTCCACATATAGATCACATCTATTGCTCTGCCCTCATCAATCTTCTTTGTTACTTCTTCAAAAAACTCAATCAAGTTTGTGAAACATGATCTCCCACACACAAAGCCATGTTGACTATCCCGAATCAGTCCTTGTCTTTCCAAATACATAGGAGAAAGTGAGGACTGCAGATGCTGGAGATCAGAGCTGAAAATGTGTTGCTGGAAAAGCGCAGGTCAGGCAGCATCCAAGGAACAGGAGAATCGACATTTCGGGCATGAGCCCTTCTTCAGGAATGAGGAGAGTGTGTCCAGCAGGCTAAGATAAAAGGTAGGGAGGAGGGACTTGGGGGAGGGGCGTTGGAAATGCAATAGGTGGAAAGAGGTCAAGGTGAGGGTGAGAGGACGGAGTGGGGGTGGGGGCGGAGAGGTCAGGAAGAAGATTGCAGGTTAGGAAGGTGGTGCTGAGTTCGAGGGTTGGGACTGAGACAAGGTGGGGGGAGGGGAAATGAGGAAACTGGAAAAATCTGAGTTCATCGCTTGTGGTTGGAGGGTTCCTAGGCAGAAGATGAGGTGCTCTTCCTCCAGCCGTTGTGTTGCTATGGTCTGGCGATGAAGGAGTCCAAGGACCTGCATGTCCTTGGTGCAGTGGGAGGGGGAGTTGAAGTGTTGAGCCACGGGGTGGTTGGGTTGGTTGGTCCGGGTGTCCCAGAGGTGTTCTCTGAAATGTTCCGCAAGTAGGCGGCCTGTCTCCCCAATATAGAGGAGGCCACATCTTGTGCAGCGGATGCAGTAAATGATGTGTGTGAAGGTGCAGGTGAATTTGTGGCGGATATGGAAGGATCCCTTGGGGCCTTGGAGGGAAGTGAGGGAGGGAGATGTGGGCGCAAGTTTTGCATTTATTGCGGTTGCAGGGGAAGGTGCCGGAGTGGAGGTTGGGTTGGTGAGGGGTGTGGACCTGACGAGGGAGTCACGGAGGGAGTGGTCTTTTCGGAATGCTGATAGGGGAGGGGAGGGAAATATATCCCTGGTGGTGGGGTCCGTTTGGAGGTGGCGGAAATGACTGATGATACGATGTATATGGAGGTTGGTGGTGGGGTGGTAGGTGAGGACCAGTGGGGTTCTGTCCTGGTGGCAATTGGAGGGGCGGGGCTCAAGGGCGGAGGAGCGGGAAGTGGGAAGTCGAGGAGATGCGGTGGAGAGCATCGTCGATCACGTCTGAGGGGAAATTACGGTCTTTGAAGAAGGAGGCCATCTGGGTGGTACAGTATTGGAACTGGTCCTCCTGGGAGCAGATGCAGCGGAGACGAAGGAATTGGGAATATGGGATGGCATTTTTACAGGGGGCAGGGAGGGAGGAGGTGTAGTCTAGGTCGCTGTGGGAGTCGGTCGGTTTATAGTAAATGTCCATGTTAATTCGGTTGCCCGAGATAGAAATGGAGAGGCCACGGAAGAGGAGGGATGTGTCTGAGACAGTCCAGGTAAATTTGAGGTCGGGGTGGAAGGTGTTGGTAAAGTGGATGGACTGTTCAACCTCCTCGTGGGAGCACGAGGCAGTGCCGATACAGTCATTGATGTAGCGAAGGAAAAGGTGGGGGGTGGTGCCAGTGTAGCTGCGGAAGATGGACTGTTCCACATATCCGATGAAGAGACAGGCATAGCTGGGGCCCATGTGGGTGCCCATGGCTAATCCTTTGGTTTGGAGGAAGTGGGAGGATTGGAAAGAGAAGTTGTGCAGAGTGACGACCAGTTCAGTCAGTCGAAGGAGGGTGTCAGTGGAAGGGTACTGGTTGGTACGGCGGGATCCTGTCCCTCAGGATTCCCTCCAACAACGTGCCCACCATCGAGGTCAGGCTCACCGGTCTATAGTTCCCTGGCTTGTTTTTACCGCCCTTCTTAAACAGTGGCACCACGTTTGCCAACCTCCAGTCTTCCAGCACCTCACCTGTGACTATCGATGATACAAATATCTCAGCAAGAGGCTCAGCAATCACTTCCCTGGCTTCCCACAGAGTTCTCGGGTACACCTGATCAGGTCCTGGGGATTTATCCACCTTTAACCGTGTCAAAACTTCCAGCACTTCCTCCTCTGTAATCTGGAATTTTTTGATGTACTTTCCCTTTTCAAGGAAATCTACATTGACTGTGTTCACCAACAGTCTTTTTCTGCCCTTCCCAGTCCACTCCAGTCAATTCAGCCCTCATTCCGTGGTAATTACTCTTATTTAAGTTTAACAGTTGTTTCCAACTCATGTTTCTCACTCACAAACTGAAGAGTCAATAAAAGCACAAATGGACTGACATTAAAAGGCAAGGACATGGTATAAGATACAGCTATGTACTGAGTTATTGAGGAGAGACTTGAGAAGGTGAATGTGTTCTTGCGGAAAAGACAATCAAAGAGGAAACAAGAGGTGACCTTCATTGACAGTAGATGTTAGAAGTGTCACTCTTTGAGATTCCCACAGTGCAAGATGAACAGGGCTTTATATCACACATCTCCATAACAACCCATGCAGTGTTTGCCTTGGGCAGTTTTCAATTTCTGTTTTACAGATGGTAGAACCTCACTACTTATTAAGAGTATTTTGAATAATGAATGATTTTTAAAATCTGCCCAGTTCTGAGCAGATTTCTATTGGGCTGGAAGGAACTAAAATCTGGCTTTCAGTTTTGTGAAATGACAAGGCCATTAGCGTCCTGACCTGAAAACAGGAAGGTGATAAAATATTCCTCCCTCCCTCCCATTCATTCCCTCACTCCCTCTTCATTCTACTGAACCCAGAAACAATTTGACTCTCAGACCAGTGATGATGAAATCAATCCAAACTTCAGATTTACTTTCATTACAAATGATTGTTGATCTGCATCACCAAACCTCCATGTTTGATACTCTCTGTAACCTGTGGATCCTGCTGTGTCCTCCTCCTTGATCTCCTATGCTGTGGATCCTATTGATAGCAAAGTTTTCTTTTTTAAAAAAGAAATTACTCCTCAAATCAGTAGAAGTAATCATCGCAAAATGATTCACGTGTTCCAACTTCTCAAATCTATCCACGTCTCCTCAACCCTGGGAACACTGTCATGAATCTTTTCTGCACTCTCTCTAATGGCTTTGCATCCTTCCTAGAGTGTGACACCCAGGATTGGATGCAAAACTGCTCAGGCCCAAGCAGTGTTTCACATCCATGTTTAACCTTGTTTCTGAATAAAAACCAATAAAATCAGAAACAAAAACACCTAGAGCTCAGCAGATCTGGCAGCATCCTTGGAGAGAAATCAGTTATCTTTTCAGGTCAGGTTCTGAGGAAGGGTCATTCGACTGAAATGTTAACTCTGATTATGTTAATCTGATTATGTTAACTCTGATTTCTCTCCACAGATGCTCCCAGACCTGCTGAGCTTTTCAGGCAATTGCTGTTTCTGAACTCTAATTCTTGTTTAATCCTTTAGTCTTACTGCACCTGAGTATTGCTGAAAAAGATATATTTCACTGAAGGTTTTCATCTTGCTTTCTTCAGGATAATTACTCCACTTGCCAACCAATCCTGTCATACAATATCAATTAGTTTTATTGTTCTTGCAAACTGTCCTGATGTGTGCAAGATGAAAATCCTCAGTAACAGGGCATTTTTTCAGCAATTTCCAGTATTTTCTGTTCTAACATTGCCAGTCAAGTTAAACAAACTTGAAAGGAGTGCTGAAAAAGCAAATGAAATGCCCTTGATGTGCTGAGCCCATCTCCCACAGACTCAGAGTGATAGAGCTACCCACGTCATCATTTTACATTAACCTCCTTTTGCCAAGTGGGACAATGCCAAGTGTAGCAGTGAGAAGGACTCATAATTAGTGCAGGAATTTGTCTGAATGATGAATGATGTTAAATGAGCTGTCTGCTGCCTCATTGTCACTGATTAATGGGATGGTCTAATTACCTGGGTCGTTTCAGGAAGTTTCCTGGGAGAACTGAGCATGTCCCTCTCTCCAAACAGCACACAGCTGCAGCTGACACTCCTTCCTGTACCCCAGCGATCGAACCAAGATAATAGCCCCAGTTCCAAAGGCAATCCCATACCTGCCCAGGTCTTACCTCGGTTGTACTGCTTGGATTATCTCCTCCACCCCCACCCCCACCCCCAGACTCTTTTTTTTGGTAGGAGAGGGTTGCTGCCTAATGAGATTGGACTGGGGTCTCAGCCAAGCTCATCCTGAGAAGTGACATTAACTTTTTTGCATCTTCGGTCAGTGTTTTTCAGAAAGGGGATAACTACTTTCAATCAATCGATTGATCAATGACTGATACCCTCATCAATCATCGATTACATCGAATCATTAAGGGGGAGGCAATAGCCTAGTGGTATTATCACTGGACTGTTAATCCAGAGACCCAGGTTATGTTCTGGGCACCTGGGTTTGAATCCCACCATGGTGGAATGAGAATTCAGTTATAAAAATCTGGAATTAAGACTCCAATAATGACTGTGAATCATTGTCAGAAAAGCCCACCTGGTTCACTCATGTCCTTTAGGGAAGGAAGCTGCCATCCTTATCTGGTCTGGCCTACTTGTAACTCCAGACCCACAGCAATGTGGTTGACTCATTTGTCCCCCTGCATAAATAGGAATGGGCAATAAGTGCTGGCCCACCCAGTGACAACCTGTGAATGAATTTTTTTTTAAAAATCCTTGTCAATCAATCATTGATACCTTCAGTCAATGATAAACCATCTCTCTTACACACTGTGTTCTGAACATGTACGAGAGTTGAAATTAAGACACATGAGTAATTTAATTTTCTCTCTCTCTCCCCCCCCTCTCTCTCTGTCCTTCTCTCCTCTCATCAGTCACTCTGTGACTCCCTGCTCAATTAAGACTCACTGGTGATTTTCTGTATGGTGTCTGTGTTTAATTAACTACATCATTCCTGTGAACAGACGGTGACAGTGTCTGTAATGATACATGTGGGACCTCCATTCCTTCCAACTGAGTTTTATCAGGAGCAAAGGAGTTAAAGTTGCAAGCTGCATTCCTGTCTTTCGAGGAACATCTCCCATGATGAACACAGTGCCTGAGCTCAGTGCTGAGAAACAGAAATAAACATTGTGTCAGTCTCTAACTCACCGCTGCTCAATGATGCTGTATTCTGCTGTTGTCTCCCTATTAGTCATGCTCTGTTAATTTAATTGTCTAAGTGTCTGCACTATTTTTGTGTTTGCCCTGAGGATAGTGACCCATATAAACCTGTTGAAGCTCAGCGTTCCCCGGGCTCAGTTTGAGACGACATTCTGCTGGAACAGCTTTCCATTATTTTCCATCAAATTCCTTCCGCTCTAATTGTCTGTGAGCTTTGTGGAAAATATTAGCGGCCAGCTTCTGCAAACTCTTCTTGACTTCCTAGTTTTTTGTGTTCTGTATCCTGCCTCATAAAGGGTTATTACAGCACACAAAATGGCCACTTGGCCCATCAATTCCATGCAGGCTCTCAGTATAGCGATCTGATTAGTCCCACCCCTGGGCTCTATCTTTATTTCTTTCAAATTTCCATCTGGTTCCTTTATAATTATCCATCATCTTCACTTTCACGGCCCCCAACCCTTTCAGTCAGTTTCAGACGTTAACTGGGTGAAGGAGCGTTTCTTCACATTCGGAGAGCATCTTTTGGCCAATCTGGCTCTCCCTGTTTTGATACCATCATGATTTGGAGATGCTGGTGTTGGATTGGGGTGTACAAAGTTAAAAATCACACAACACCAGGTTATAGTCTGTGTCTGTCTGTTTCTGTGTCTGTCTATAACCCTGGTGTTGTGTGATTTTTAACTTTGGCTTGATACCAGCAGTTAATTGAAACAGCTTTCCCTGGTTGACCTTATCCGAAGCTGTGATAACCTTGCCCACCGTGGTCTAACCTACTCACTATCTCCTTTACTGCAAGAGAACAGTCCAAACTTATCTCCCCTGGCCTTGTCACAAAAACCCTTTGAAATAATATAGAGTCATAGAGCTGTACAGCACAGAGACAGTCCCTTCAGTCCAACTCATCCATGCCAATCAGATATCCTAAATAAATCCAGCGCCATGTGCCAGCATTTGGCCCATATCCCTCTTACACCCCTCCTATTCAAATACCAATCAAGATCCCTTTCAAATGTGTTGTATTCAGACCAGCCTCCACCACTTCCTCTGTCAGCTCATTCCATTCATGCACCACACTCTGTGTGAAAAGGTTCCCCCAGGTCCCTTTTGTGTCTTCCCCCTCACCTTAAACCTATGCCCTCTAATTTTGGTCTCCTCTACGCATAGGAAAAGTCCTTGGCTAATACTGTACACTGAATGTTGCAATTTCTATATGTGCTGTAATATAACCGAGGATTCTGTGTTGTAATTTAATTGTGACCAGTAATATGATTGAGTGTATGCTGTAATAGAGTCATAGTCATAGAGATGTGCAGCATGGAAACAGACCCTTCAGTCCAACCCGTCCATGCGACCAGTATCGGAGAAATTAGCCCAATAAATTAGAGATCACAAAGCACAGCTCGAAGTGAAATTGACAAACAGTCTATTAGTACAGCGATATCGTGGAAGAGGAATTGACTATGCTGAAACAGCACAGAGAGTCTGTCCAGGTAGCTGAGAATTCTATTCCTTGAGCTGAGGAAGAGGCCAGTTTTTATAACAATATTGTACAATAGGGCAAATCAAAAATGGAGAAAATACAATGTGTCTGGAAATGGAGTAATCTACTCGGAAAACAGTTATTGGATGAACGTCCTGATTCTCGATACAATGCAACATGCTGACAGTATCAATGGGTGCGGGGCTCCCATTCCTCTTCACAGGCAGGTGCTAATGTCTCCTCTGAAACAGTAAGGTGCTTCTATTGTCCTGTCCTGGGAGCAATGCTGTTGGTGGTGCCTCACTGTCTGACCTGTTCTTTGTGTGGGTTTGGTATTGCTGGGTTATGAGACTGCCCTCAGAGCTTCGGGAGAGCTGTGTTGATCTGACATTGTTAGTGGGTGCCGGGAAGTGCATTCCCTTGTCTGCGAGTGCTGTCTGATTTCACTTGTCAGCCTGCTTGGTCCCTGCTGAGGCATTCTGGGTGTTTTTGATATAGTTTGGCCAAGTTTGCTTTTCTCTGTTCTGTGTGGGCCTACTATGGGTTGGCAGGGTGGCAGATCTTTTCCCACAGTCAGATTTCCCAACCCAGTCAACTCCCACCTGCCAGCACCCGGCCCATATCCCTCCAAACCCTTCCTATTCATATACCCATCCAGATGCCTCTTAAATGTTGCAATCGTAGTAGCCTCCTCCATTTCTTCTGGCAGCTAATTCCATACACATACCACACCCTGCGTGAAAAAGTTGCCCCTCAGGTCTCTTTTATATTTTTCCCCTCTCACCCTAACCCTATGCCCTCTAGTTCTGGACACCCCATGTCAGGGAAGATACTTTGTCTATTTATCCTATTCATGCCCCTCATGATTTTATAAACTTCTATAAGGTCACCCCTCAGCCTCCAACATTCCAGGGAAAACAGACCCAGCCTATTCAACCTCTCCCTTTAGCTCAAATCCTCCAACCCTGGCAACATCCTTGTAAATCTTTTCTGAACCCTTTCAAGTTTCACAACATCTTTCCGATAGGAAGGAGACAGAAATTGCACGCAATATTTCTAAAACTGGCCTAATCAATGTCCTGTACAGTCACAACATGACCTCCCAAGTCCTGTCCTCAATACTCTGACCAATAATTCAATGTTTGTGAGAAGATTTGTAGCTTGGGTGCTCGTTGTTGTGGTTCTGTTCGCCGAGCTGAGAATTTGTGTTGCAGACGTTTCGTCCCTCGTCTAGGTAACATCCTCAGTGCTTGGGAGCCTCCTGTGAAGCGCTTCTGTGATGTTTCCTCCGGCATTTATAGTGATTTGTATCTGCCTCTTCCGGTTGTCAGTTCCAGCTGTCTGCTGCAGTGGTCGGTATATTGGGTCCAGGTCGATGTGCTTATTGATTGAACCTATGGATGAATGCCATGCCTCTAGGAATTCCCTGAACAGCCAGGGAATATAACTGAGCACAGAGTGCTGTATTTTAATTGTGTGCTGTAACATAATGAAGCACCGAGTGAAGTAACATAACTGAATTTCTGCTCCTTTCTCCTGCAGGTTCTGAACGATCTCGACACTCACCTGAAGCAGTCGGAGTATTTCCGTCTGTTTTGGTTCCCTCACACTGATAAGGTCACAGTTAGCTATGCAGACCCTACAGACAAGGTGAAGTCATGGCTTATTCATATTTACTTAGAATAGAGGCAGAGGGAATACAAAGTGAGGAGTTTGAGCCGTGCAAATCCACCAGTGCTCCTACTTTAGAGTCAGCAACACTCCTGGCCATCTCCCTACACTGAAGACTAGGCTATATATGGAGAGACACTTGGGTGATATCTGGTCAAGCCAAATAGTCTCATGTGCTCATGTCGGCTGTGTGGAAGAAACAGAGAGGGTACATCTGTTTCAGGAACCTAGGTAAAAACAATGACTGCAGATGCTGGAAACCAGATTCTGGATTAGTGGTGCTGGAAGAGCACAGCAGTTCAGGCAGCATCCAAGGAGCTTCGAAATTGACATTTTGGGCAAAAGCCCTTCATCAGGAATAAAGGCAGAGAGCCTGAAGCATGGAGAGATAAGCTAGAGAAGGGTGGGGTTGGGGAGAAAGTAGCACAGAGTACAATAGTTGAGTGGGGGAAGGGATGAAGGTGATAGGTCGGGGGCGGGGGACGGTGGAGTGGATGGATGGAAAAGAAGATAGGCAGGTAGGACAAGTCATGGGGACAGTGCTGAGCTGGAAGTTTGGAACTAGGGTGAGGTGGGGGGAGGGGAAATGAGGAAACTGTTGAAGTCCACATTGACGCCCTGGGGTTGAAGTGTTCCGAGGCGGAAGTTGAGGCGTTCTTCCTCCAGGCGCCTGGTGGTGAGGGAGAGGCGGTGAAGGAGGCCCAGGACCTCCATGTCCTCGGCAGAGTGGGAGGGGGAGTTGAAATGTTGGGCCACAGGGCGGTGCAGGTGTCCCGGAGATGTTCCCTAAAGCGCTCTGCTAGGAGGCGCCCAGTCTCCCCAATGTAGAGGAGACCACATTGGGAGCAACGGATACAACAAATTATATTAGTGGATGTGCAAGTAAAACTTTGATGGATGTGGAAGGCTCCTTTAGGGCCTTGGATAGAGGTGAGGGAGGAGGTGTGGGCGCAGGTTTTAGAGTTCCTGCGGTGGCAGGGGAAAGTGCCAGAATGGGAGGGTGGGTCGTAGGGGGGCATGGACCTGACCAGGTAGTCACGGAGGGAACGGTCTTTGCGGAAGGCGGAAAGGGTTGGGGAGGGAAATATATCCCTGGTAGTGGGGTCTGTTTGGAGGTGGCAGAAATGTCAGCGGATGATTTGGTTTATGCGAAGGTTGGTAGGGTAGACGGTGAGCACCAGGGGCGTTCTGTCCTTGTTACGGTTGGAGGGGTGAGGTCTGAGGGCGGAGGTGCGGGATGTGGACGAGATGCGTTGGAGGGCATCTTTAACCACGTGGGAAGGGGAATTGCGGTCTCCAAAGAAGGAGGCCATCTGGTGTGTTCTATGGTGGTACTGGTCCTCCTGGGAGCAGATACGGCGGAGGCGGAGGATTTGGGAATACGGGATGGCATTTTTGCAAGAGGTAGGATGGGAAGAGGTGTAATCCAGGTAGCTGTGGGAGTCGATGGGTTTGTAATAAATGTCAGTATCAAGTCAGTTGTCATTAATGGAGATGGAGAGGTCCAGGAAGGGGAGGGAGGTGTCAGAGATGGTCCAGGTAAATTTTAGGACAGGGTGGAATGTGTTGGTGAAATTGATGAGTTGCTCAACCTCATCGCAGGAGCATGAGGTGGTGCCAATGCAGTCATCAATGTAGTGGAGGAAGAGGTGGGGAGTGGTGCCGGAAGATCGACTGTTCTACATAGCCAACAAACAGACAGGCATAGCTGGGGCCCATACATGTGCCCATGGCTATCCCTTTAGACTGGAGGAAGTGGGAGGATTCAAAGGAGAAATTGTTAAGGGTGAGGACCAGTTCGGCCAAACGAATGAGTGTCAGTGGAAGGGTATTGTTGGGGACATCGGGAGAGGAAAAAAACGGAGGGCTTGGAGACCCTGGTCATGGCGGATGGAGGTGTAGAGGGATTAGATATCCATGGTGAAGATGAGGCGTTGGGGGCCGGGGAAACGGAAGTCTTGGAGGAGGTGGAGGGCGTGGGTGGTGTCTCCAACGTATGTGGGGAGTTCCTGGACTAGGGGGAATAGGACAGTGTTGAGGTAGGTAGAGGTGAGTTCAGTGGGGCAGGAGCATGCTGAGACAATGGGTCGGCCAGGGTGGTCAGGCTTGTGGATCTTGGGAAGGAGGTAGAACCGTGCAGTGCGGGGTTCCCAGACTATGAGGTTGGAAGCTGTGGGTGGAAGATCTTCTGAGGTGATGAGGTTCTGTATGGTCTGGGAGATGATGGTTTGGTGATGGGGGGGTGGGGTCAAGGTCGAGGGCGCGGTAGGAAGAGGTGTCCTCGAGTTGGCGTTTGGCTTCAGCAGTGTAGAGGTCAGTGTGCCAGACTACCACTGCACCCCCTTTATCTGCTAGCTATATGGTGAGGTTGGGATTGGAGCAGAGGGATTGGAGGGCTGCGCGTTGTGAGGGTGAGAGGTTGGAGTGGGGGAGGGGGGTAGACAGGTTGAGGCAGTTAATGTCCCAGCGGCAGTTGGAAATGAAGAGGTCGAGGGCAGGTAATAGGCCAGCACGGGGTGTCCAGGTGGATGCAGTGTGTTGGAGGTGGGCGAAGGGGTCCTCGGAAGGTGGGCGGGAGTCCTGATTGTGAAAGTAAGCTCGGAGGCGGAAGCGACGGAAGAAGTGTTCGACGTCACGGCTTGTATTAAATTCATTGATGCGTGGACGGAGGGGGATGAAGGTGAGTCCTTTGCTGAGGACTGATCGTTTGTCCTCAGTGAGTGGGAGGTCTGGGGGGATGGTGAAAACTCAGCAGGGCTGGGAGCTGGGATCTGGTGTGGGTGTAGAGCTGGGAGTGGGGGCGGAGCCAGTAACTGGCGTGGGTGTGATGGTGGGGGGAATGGGAGTGGAGTCAAGAGCAGGGATGGTGTTCCCCTCAGGGTTCTGTCGGCCGGAAATGGTGACAGTGGGATATGTGGGGGGCGTGTCAGCAGAATGCAGGTGAGTGGCGTTGGTGGGGGCGGAAGTGGTGGCAGACACGGCAGTAGGGGTGGCGGAAGTCACTGAGCGTGTGACATCAGCGATGATGTGAGGGGCGGAAGTGATGTCACATGTGATGCATGAGGAATTGTGAGGAGCGGAAGTGGTTGTGGGAGTGGCCATTATGGGGGCGGAAGTGACGTCATCAATCAGCGTGGGGGTGGCAGCTGCACCAGCCACATGGCTAATGGTGTCCAAGCAGTCCCAGAGGCCGGGGGAATCTTCTGGAATGTTTGAGGAGCGCTGGTTATGGAGGTAGGTAGATAAAGGTTTGTTGTACTTACAGTTTTTGATGTTTGAGATGGAGTTGAAATATTGTTTGTTGAGAGTATGAATTCTCCTGAGGATGTAGTACAGAGTGGGCCCTTTGCAATTCTGAGAGAGTGTGGCCCTCAGCTGAGGCAGGGCTGACTGGAGAGAGGTTAGGTGACGGCGCATTGCTGCAAGCGTGGAGCGGAGGATCTTGAAGGAGAACCGTTGCTGGTGTTTTTGAATCTGTAGTCTGTACAGTTTGTCCTGTTCGGGTCCGAACTCTGCTGGTTTAAAGGTGGTCCAGAGTCGGTGTGGGATGAGTTGGTAATGGAGGCAGGCAGTGAGGAAGCAAATGTGGCTGTGGTAGCGAGTTTGTTTCAGGACATGGTTGAAGAGCTTCAGGGCAGAGGAAATGACCTGGGAGTTGCAGTGTGAGAGGGACTCCCTGAGATTCTTGTAGAGAGAGGAGGAAAACTTCTTCAAGACAGGCATCCTTGCAAAAGGATTCGCAGTAGGGTTAAACCCTCACCTTCCTGGACCTCTCCATCTCCATTAATGTCCCTCCCCACCTGGTCCCTCCCACACCTCCACTCCACCCTCGCCCCAGACCTATCACCTTCATCCCCTCCCCCACTCACCCATTGTACTCTATGCTACTTTCTCCCCAGCCCCACCCTCCTCTAGCTTACCTTTCCATGCTTCAGGCTCACTGCCTTTATTCCTGATGAAGGGCTTTTGCCCGAAACGTCGATTTTACTGCTCCTCGGATGCTGCCTGAACTGCTGTGCTGTTTCAGGAACCTGCCAGCCCAGACAGTATTAGTGGGACCAGGACAGAGTGTGATCCCTCAGCCGATCCTATGTTTGTTGGGATAGGGATTGTGTTTAAATCCCTGTTTTTGAGTAGGTTTGATTGTACTGTTTGCTTTATTCCAGCCAGTTAAAACCACTTCCAGTTGGCTGTGGAACTATGCCATTGGCTATTACCTGCTGGAGTTCCTGTTGTGGATCAGGTCAGTGCCAAACCCTCAATCCCACATCCCAGGTCACTGATCCATCCCACCAAAACTATCACAGTCGTGGCAGCACCTGTAAACTGAAACAAGGAGTTAATCATGCCGATGTAAAACCTATACAGGAGGTGCCTTTGTTAATGAGACTTGATTAATCTGGTCAACACCGTCCATTCCAACCTCCATGAATGTGACTCCATTCAAATCTCTATGGCTTATTTCCTAAACTACACCAAAATCCAGTTCACCTATCAGTGCTGTGCTTTCAGACTCCCAGCCTGGCAATGGCCCAGATTTAAAATCCAAATCCATGTTTTCATCAGATTCCAAGACCACATTGCTCCTTGTCTCTGGAATCCCTGCAGAACTCTCCAATATGTGCATCGCTATTTCTGCTCGTTTGCTAATGGCTCCACCATTAGCCGCTCTGCCACCAATTGCAGAGGCCCCAAGCTCTGCAAATCTCTCACTAAACATCTGCCCCTCACTTTCCTGTTTTAAGATGCTCCTCTTTAGCCAAACATGAGGCTATCTGCCCAAATATCTCATTAAGTAGCTTGGTGTAACATTCACTCTGATTTACATTTGTGAGAAACACTTTAGGGTGGTTTATTGAAAGGCGCTAGATAAATAGAAATTGTTGCAGTGAAACAGCTTGGGATGCTTTATGTTACAAGTTGTATGTAATGTTAAATTATTGTTGATTGGGAACAAAATGAACGTTGGGGCGAAAGGCATGTTTTACAGCTTCCCAAGCTGCTTTCTGCTGAGAGGAGTCCACATACGCTGTAAATAGTTTATGAAGCGACACTGTGCCATCACAGTGAGAATTTCTGAAAAGTCGATATTGGGGTAAGGACATTGATACTGGTACCACACTACTCTTTGCTGGACTGTTATACTGCATTTCCATCAGTAATGTTCCAAACTCCTATGAAATAGCAGCTGCTTTGACAAATCTGGATTGGAGACAGAGTGGACTATCACACCCATCTAATCCAACATCCATACACTCTGTCCCTCTGAAACATTCCCTCCGCACTCTTGTTCTTACAGTAATGCGCAAATATTCCCCAACCTTACACACTCACCCACCCTGACTCTAAGGCTCACTCATGCACACACACAGATGAGCTTCTGACCTCAGTCTGATCTGGAACAAACCCTGGGTCCTTCAGCAACTCTGTATTTTTGTCTGTTTCCTTTAATTTTGAATTTTGTGTCCTCTGTTGATCAGATCAAGCTGAGGGTCATTCTCAACATCTACTTATGCACAAAATCACTGGTCTATCCAGAGAATCGCACCCCTCTCTACTCCAATCCATCCACATTTATTGTATTTTTTTCTTTTTTCTTTTATTTCTCTTTTTTTAAATTTTTTTTTTATTTTTCCTTTCTCTTTTTTTTCTTCTTCTTTTCTCAAAAGGTGCACAAATCTTTATTCAAATTTCTACCACCAGGAAGAAAAGAAACACCCGAGTGGCCAGTGACAAGCAGTGCCCTTCATATCAAAGGGCAATGCTGTGTGATCAGACAGTGAAGGGTGGGGGGGGGCAGGGATTAAATCAAAATAGAGTTGGACGGGCAAATAATGCACTCCACTCCCTGCAGCGCCCACCTCTCCCTGAACAACACCAGAGTGTCGGTGGATACCGTGTGCTCCTTTTCCAGAGACAGCCAGGCATTGTATTTTAGAGGATGTGCGCATCATTGACTAGACCAGCCTTTATTGTCCAATTCAGAGTCAATCACATTGCTGTGAGTCTAGAGTCATGTGTAGACCAGACCTGGATAGGACTGCATTTGCCTTCCCTAAAGGGCATTAGTGAACCAGATGGGATTGTTACAGCAGTGGTTAGCTATGGAATTTAAATCAGATGAGAATTGAAACTATAACCTGATAACATTAGCTTGGGACTCTGGATGATGAGTCCGGTGACATTACCACAATGTCAACTATTCAACTTCCACTCTGACACCTCCCTGTCTCTGTAATGTTCTCCAGCCTCTCCATTCTCAGACAAATCTGCACTCCTTCACTTCTGGCCCCTTGAGTGCAATGATGAGTCAAGAATGCCTCATGGATTATGGATTTGGGCTTGAACGAAGCCAAACTAATTGTCAGTGTCATTCCTGAGTGAACTTCCTAACCGTTAACCCTCTGATATCCTTACAGCACCTTCTTCCCTTGCCTGGTGCCCTGGATTAATCGTTTCTACTTTTGGCTGGTTTACTCAGCAAAGATCGAGCAGGTCAAACGCAGTGACAAGGCTTTCAACTTTGACTGTCTCTTCAAGCAACATGTGTCAGATTGGTCTATCCCCATGTAAGTAGCACCTCCTTACACTCTGTGCTGTCAGGGCTGAGCACTGCCTTCCAACCAGGGCTCAAACCAGTCTTCATTCGAGGGCTGCTTGTTGATTGCTATTTCTTCATCCTCACTGACTCCTTCATCTGGTGAGATGCATTCATGTGGTGACACCACCTTGTGTATTTGCGTTGCTGTGTTATAGGGTATTTGGGCTAACAGGATGTGAACTGACCACTATCTTCAACAATTGTCAACCCAACATTAAACTGAAAACCACTCTAAAGCCGATAACACACACTGCAATTCAAAACAAGGCCAAAGCTAGCAACTGATTTTGTTTTTCAATTACTGACAAATTTGAGGTTCTCCGTAGAGCAGGCCAAAGTGGAGGAGACTGAGCCCTTGCAGGGAGCACACTTAAAAACTATTGAACTTTTACCTTTTTCCACATAAAACTAGCAAGAACTGTAATGTTAACTTTTATCTTGATTTCTTTATTTTTCTAGTCATACTAAGAACAGCAGTAATGCTTTACTTTTAACTTTGCTTCTCTGTGGCTACTTCTCCTACGTTTGGTATCTAAGGTAGGAGAAAGTGCGGACTGCAGATGCTGGAGATCAGAGTCGAGAGTGTGGTGCTGGAAAAGCACAGCAGGTCAGGCAGCACCCAAGGAGCAGGAGTTCAGGCAGCTACCGAGGACTGCTCCTTGGATGCTGCCTGACCCACTGTGCTTTTCCAGCAACACACTCTCGACTTGTTATCTAAGGTACTTTTGCACCGAAGACAGCACTGAGTCACGGCATCATGCACTGTTCATTGTACTCTTGTACTGCTGTACTTGAGTACACATGACAATAAAGCTCAAATCAAATCAAATACTGCTTAAGGAGCATATTAATAGCAAGGAATTAATTAGCTGTATAATCAAGTATTTTGGATCCTGGTTCGTTCAGCATTCCTTGGTTTCAGGCTTTCCATGCTCCTCATTCTTCCCTTCCCCTTTCTGCCCACCCACAACTCAGTCAGTGAACTGGCTGCTTCCTCACCCATCCCTCCTCTTACTCCGACAGACTCATGCCATTATCCTTCCCAGTAGACCCTCTTCCTCCACCCCTGTGCCAACATCAGCCTGCTCCTTCCAGACGCTCTCTCCCCAGCATGTGTCATCTATGCCTTCCAACGTTCCTAGTTATGATGTCTAACCAGGTAATGTGACTTGTATCTAATGGCTGTTCAGACAAGTGCCTCTTCTAGTTAAGACTCACTAGTGGTTGTTCCCTATCATTTCCCAAACAGGCTGTGAGACCCAATCTCAGAAAGGGGGCTGGTGGCAACATCCACCAGGATGGGGACGTCACTGACCAGGCCAGCATTTATTGGCAGTTAGGATCAACTACATTGCTGGGGGTCTGGAGTCATATGGAGGCCAGGCCAGGAAAGGATGGCATTTTCCTTCCCTAAAGGACACTAGTGAACTAGTTGGATTAATATGACAATTGATTCATAGTCAGCATTAGACTCATAATTTCAGATCTGCTACAGTGAGATTCAGACCTACGTCCCCCAAACATTACCTGGGTCTCTGAATTAACAGTCTAGTGTTACCACGAGGCCATCACCTCCAGCTCTACCCACAGATAACTTGTATCTGGCTGCATTTCACACACTCCCTCCTTCCCTCTCAGCCTCTTTTTAAAAAAATCTTCCCTCCCTTTTCGTTCCTTTGCAAGCAAATCTCCTCTCAATCATTCTCTCAGTCTCTTTAATTTCTCAGACTCCCAAGTTCATAGTCTCTGCCTCTGCCAATTGTCCATCTCTTTCTTTCCCACCATTTCGGTCGTATATTTCTCTTTGTGTCTGTCTTGTGCTGCTAATCTGTGAGGCCGATTAAATGCAGCAAAGATACAGATGAATGATAAGCTAATTGGATAGTATAGCAGCCTTGGGGGACTGAATGTCCTCTTCTTGTACTTGTGTGAATTCCAAGGAGGAGTTGGTCACGAATTGCGTTTCTGCATGAATTTTCCCTTCATGCCTGGTTGCTTCAGCTTTGATAACCAATTTATCGAGACTCTACACACACACAGCTGTAGCTGCAATGAAGCGAAATGTGGGGGACTGGCAGAACAGGGTCAGAAAACTTGTTTCATGACTGATTTGACTTTTGTTGCTCTAAACAGCATGCAGATCAGGCCGGCTCTGGAGCAACTGAAGAACTGGTTGGACAGCAATCCAAACGTGCAAGCTCATTTTCCTGTCGAGGTTCGGTTTGCTCGAGCAGATGACATCCTGCTCAGTCCCTGTTACAAGCAAGACAGCTGCTTCATAAACATTATCATGTACAGGTAACAGCGAGTGAAGGCATGGGTAACTGACAGCAGGAAAGCTGCAAGAGGGGCCAAAGAGCACAGTCCTAATCATTTAAAATACCCTAAAATCAGATTATTGCAAATACTGAAATGTAGAGAAAAATACAGAACATACTATAGTTACAGAGCAGATGAGGCAGCATTTGTTGAAATGGGGGGGAAAGACTAATATTTCAGGTTAGAAACATTAATTCTATTCCTCTGCCCCAAAGATTCACTCTCAGCTAGTATTGCTCAGCTTGTTTGTGACTCAGTGTCACCCCCTGGATGTTGACAGTGTAAGTTTTTATCTTAAATTTGTATATGGGAATGTGGGGATCATCGACATTGACAACCCAATCCTGATTATTCAGAGGGCACTGAAGAACCAACCACAAGCTCCACTGTGGACCTCGTGACCAACTAGGTAAGAACAACAGATTTCCCTCCCTAAAGAGCATCAGTGAACCAAATGGGTTTTCACAACAATTGACACTGGTAGATAGCCAACCGTTAAACTAAATCCAGATTTTTGAGTTCTGAAGAAGGGTCACTTAACCGGAAACAACATTAACTCTGATTTCACTCCACAATTGATTCCAGAGCAGCTGAGCTTTTCCAACAATTTATTTCTATTGCAGATTTTTAAATGAAATGTAAACATCCCCCCCCTCACCCATGACAGGATTTGAACCCATGGCCCTTGGAATATTAATACAAGGTTCTGGTTTACTTTGCTACTGTCTCCCCTTGATAGTCTGTTACTGACAGTGGATATTAGAGATTGGCTGACTTTTGCTCGTTACTCCATAATTCAGGGAAGTCTCGGATATTAATAGACCGTTCTAAAAAGGAGAAGGGCGGCACGGTGGCTCAGTGGTTAGCACTGCTGTCTCCTAGTGCCAGGGACCCAGGTTTGATTCCAGCCTCAGGTGACTGTCTGTGTGGAGTTTGCATGTTCTCCCCAAGTCTGCGTGGGTTTCCTCCGGGTGCTCCGGTTTCCTCTCACAGTCCAAAGATGTGCAGGTCAGGTGAATTGGCCATACTAAATTGCCCATAGTATCAGGTGCATTAGTCAGGGGTAAATATAGGGGCGGGGAATGGGTCTGGGTGGGTTACTCTTCAGAGGGTTGGTGTGGACTTGTTCGGCCGAAAGGCCTGTTTCCATACTGTAGGGAATCTTAAAAAAAAACAAGAATGTGTCATGAAAGAGGTACTGATGTTTATTGATGCAGATTGAAGTGTCCGGTGCCTCTTGCCACCCTTGTGCCTTCTGTTATACCCCGCTCCCCTTTATCAGGCTGTGATTAACCAGAACATTTACTCTCAGACCCTATGGGAAGGAGGTGCCCCGGGAGCGGTATTGGGCAATGTACGAGGAGATCATGAAGAGGAATGGTGGAAGACCACACTGGGCGAAGGTGAGGAAGAACAATTGGCCTTTTTAATGGAGACTTGGCTATGGGACCAAGTGCTGACATTAGACTTTCTCTCTCTCTCTCAATCTGTCTTACATTCCCCTCAATAACTGAGCATCATCAGCTTCCTGCGGAAACTTTCACAGTGGCTACTTTGTCAAATCCTGGAAAAATTGTTTACTTTCCAAAATCACTTCACACTTTTCTAAACCTCTGTGGAGTTGCATTACATTTCACTTCACACTCCCTGCCAGGCCGTATTCCTAACTCTTCTCTCTCCCGGAAACAGGCACACAGCTGTCTTCGGCAGGACTTTGAGAGGATGTACCCAGCATTCCACAAGTTCTGTTCAATCCGTGAGGAACTGGATCCTTCCGGGATGTTCCTTAACAATTACTTGGAAAAGACCTTCTTCTAAGAGTGTTGATGCTTCACTCATTTCTCCAACAGTAAATAAAGTTGTTGCTGAACTTGTGCCCTGACTGTCTCTTGCCTCACTGATACGTGCACACACAATATTAGAACCTGTTACAAAGGATCTAAGGGAAGCGATTGAGTGACATTGCCAAATCATTTCCCATTTATCTCTCGCTAAACACACAGCTCTGAGAAACTGGATGACTGCACTGAGTCTAAATATCACCACTCAAAACTATTTTATATAAACTAGCTCAGATTCCCTTTTACACTTAATTCAACAATCTGGTATATATTTTTCAATGAGTCTCCCACTGAATAGCAACAGTTAATTCATCAAACACAGGATATACCTCAGTCACTGGCATAGGCTGGAGCAGTCTCACTGCCTTTCACCCATCGAGTCAGTGCTTGCTGCGTCATAACCTTATTCCCTTCAAATGGGGAGAAAGCAGAGGGTTGTGACAGAGGAAGCTGTTTGAGGAACAGAACAGGTACAAATGAGCTGAACAGCAGCCTCCTGATTTGTGCTAATTTTCCTTCATAATGAAGGCAATGGCCTAGAGGTATCATCGCTAGACAGTTAATCTAGAGACCCAGGTGATGTTCTGGGAACTGGGTTCAAATCCTACTCAGAAGATGAATTAGAATTCAATAAAAATCTGGAATTAAAGAATGTTTGATGACCGTGGGATTTAGGGAAATCAATTTCTGGCCTGTGTGAGACTCCAGATTCTCAGTAACATGGGTGAAGCTTAACAGTTCTCTGGGAAATTAGGGATGGGTAATAATGCTAGCCCAGCCAGTGATTCCCACATTGTATAAATGAACAAAAAGAAAATATTTGAATGGCCCATGATGCTAATGAATCAAGTTAAAGTTGAAATTCCACCAATTCTTTCTTATGTTAAGTGGAATCTCTTGTATGGTGTTTCAGTTATGAAGACTTCAAAAAACCCTACTTTTTCAGGATTTCTTGAAGGTGCTTGAATACTCATTGGGATTTTTAGACAATAGACAATAAGTGCAGGAGTCGGCCAATCTGCCCTTCGAGCCTGCACCACCATTCAATATGATCATGGCTGATCATCCTTAATCAGTATCCTGTTCCTGCCTTATCTCCATAACCCTTGATTCCACAATCCTTGAGAGTTCTATCCAACTCTTTCTTAAATGAATCCAGAGACTGGGCCTCCACTGCCATCTGGGGCAGAGCATTCCACACAGCCACCACTCTCTGGGTGAAGAAGTTTCTCCTCATCTCTGTCCTAAATGGTCTACCCCGTATTTTTAAGCTGTGTCCTCTGGGTCGGCACTCACCCATCAGCGCAAACATGTTTCCTGCCTCCAGAGTGTCCAATCCTTTAATAATCTTATATGGCTCAATCAGATCCCCTCTCAGTCTTCTAAACTCAAGGGTATACAAGCCCAGTCGCTCCAGTCTTTCAGTGTAAGGTAATCCTGCCATTCCAGTAATTGACCTCGTGAACCTACGCTGCACTCCCTCAATAGCCAGAATGTCTTTCCTCAAATTTGGAGACCAGAACTGCACACAATACTCCAGGTGTAGTCTCACCAGGGCCCTGTGCAGCTGCAGAAGAACCTCTTTGCTTCTATACTCAATCCCTCTTGTTATGAAGGCCAGCATGCTATTAGCCTTCTTCACCACCTGCTGTACCTGCATGCTTACCTTCATTGACTGGTGTCCAAGAACACCCAGATCTCTTTGTATTGCCCCTTTACCTAAATTGATTCCATTTAGGTAGTAATCTGCCTTCCTGTTCTTGCCACCAAAGTGGATAACCATACATTTATCCACATTTTGGACATATTTTAAACTTATCAAAAAAAAACAAAGTTATAAGATATGAAAGGAAACTGTAACTTGCCACTGGCATCACATGATATTTCCTGCAGGAATCCTCATACTTTAAAAATACAGGGTGGGCCGTTGACGACAGAGATGAGGCGAAATGTCTTCACCGAGAGAGTGGGGAGGCTGTGGAATTCTCTGCCATAGAAAGTAGTTGAGGCCAAAACATTGAATGTTTTCAGAATGGAGATAGATAGATAGATATAGTTCTTACAGCGAAAGAGATCAAAGGGTATGGGCAGAAAGCAGGAACAGGGTCTGAGTTGGATGATTAGTCGTGATCACACTGAATGATGCAGCAGGCATTTCCTTCCACCTATACCTGTTTCCTGGACCTCACGTCAGATGTTCCTGGTCACTGCTGACAGGACAGTGAGCTCTAGAGGCCTCCGAGGACTGTTCCTACAGCAGTCAACTCCAGTCCCTGATCGGGTGTGATGTCCCTGAGCCTGCTTCAATGAATAGAAGGTTTCAACATTTGCCAGGAGCTGGAGCTGGAGCAGTTGTGTGGTCAGGTAGATACGAGGTTCCAGAGGCCAAGGCTTTGTTGTGCTGAACAGAGGATCCTGGGGTTCATTGGTTGTCTGTAAATGACCATCAGGTGTCAGTACATTACATAGCAGGTCTATCTCTAGATTCACCCTTCGCTGACAGGGTGTAAGTGCTGGCTCAGGTTTGACTCAAGACTGGCCCTTCACCGACAGACTGTCAGTGCTGGCTCAGATGTGACTCAAGACTGGCCCTTCACCGACAGACTGTCAGTGCTGGATCAGATGTGACTCTAGACTGGGTCTTAGCAGTGAGCATGCCAGGTCTTGTTTTTCTAGTGCACAGTCACAGCCTCAAACAGCTTATAGGGAAGGTTGTTTTTTTTTTAACCATCATGATTACCAGAAGTTTAAATGGGTCAGACACATCTGTACTTTGGCTGCAGGATAAGGCAGAGACCTTTCACTGTGCCTCAATCCCTCACCACTCAAACCCTCCTCACTTAGGTCAGGACAGTGCTAGAAAACACATTTGTTCTTCCAACAGGCAAGAAGCTCAGGTACATCCAAGACAGGACATTTGTCCATAACCAGCAGCCCTTATTTATTTCATTTCTGCATGTGGAAATGTGCGGTGTGTAAACTGCCATTCCTCATGTTGCAACAGAGCAACATTACTTAACTGGCTCTCTTGCATTTTGCAACATTCAAGTTTGAAAAGTCTCTAATTCGTATAGGGACAAGAAGCGGGACATTGCACTGAATTCACTAAACAGGATCACGCTCAGATGGTATCACAAAGCATAGGGTTGGCCTCAAAACACGTACACTATCAACTTCCTGGGGTTGCCCACGTACAGCTCCTGCTGCAATGTTGCATATAAAGGAGCCCAGCATCCTTTCCTGGCTTGGAGTCCAGGCTCACAGCAATGTGCTTGACTCTCAATTGTCCCCTAAAAGGGCAGAGTAAGTCACTCAGCTCAAGGAGGTAAAAACAATGACTGCAGATGCTGGAAATCAGATTCTGGATTAGTGGTGCTGGAAGAGCACATCGGTTCAGGCAGCATCCAAGTAGCTTCGAAATCGACGTTTCGGGCAAAAGCCCTTCATCAGGAAACCTGCTGTGCTCTTCCAGCACCACTAATCCAATGAATACTGGCCTGGCCAACAACACATACATCCTATGAAAGAACGAAAAAAAAAAAATTCCTCAAAAGTGTTCTGGCTTCCTGTCTCCCTGCTCACGATCCATGGCATCAGCAACTGCTTATCAGCACTTGATTGACACATTTATCTCAGGAATATGTGGGAGAAACTAAGCCATGTTTACACAATGTCAGAAATATGGTGGCAGATGTCAACATTAATAACCAGAAACATGTGCTTCCAATTCATACAAATATACAAATCTTTTATTCAAAATAACCAGAACAATCACAGTGAGAGAGTCAGATTGTCACAGTAGCCAGTTTAAAGATAAAAGGTAATAGTCAAGAATGTTCAAGTTCCAAACTCCAGTTTGCCCATGAACACCAATTCTATCAGTGCTGGTTCGTCTGTTGCTATTGCATGGAGTTGCGATTGACAGTGAGAAGCTGGAACTCTATTGTGAAGTGTTCCCTGCTTCGCCTATCCAAATGCAGTCTATCAATTCTCCAACAGAGTCAGAGAGACGCAAACAGACCTCGAGCCCCAGTGAGTGGGGCTCGCTGACTGGGGAACACTGACAGTGAACGCTCAGGTTGTTTGACCACAATGAGCATCAAATGGACCTGAATCACCTGCAGTCAAATCCATGACCCAGAAACAGATGCCCTCATGCCCGGGCTGTAGTCCATGCCCGGGCTGAAGTCCATGCCCTCACAATTGGCCTGTGGTCACTACCCTCTCGATCTGTGCCCTTGAGTCCAGTGTGCAGTCAGTGCCCTCGAAGGCAGCCTGTGGTGAGCTCTCTTGAGTCTGCATTGGTTGCTGCTGGTGTCCCCTGAGCAGGTGCAGTTGTTTCTCAGAATGGTAAAAGTATAATCCTTGGCGATAAGACATCTCCTCCTTATTGATCCACTGCTGCTGCTTAAACTCAGGAAAGAAAAAGGAAATCTCCTTTGCTGCTGATTCTGGGGAGTCTGAAGTTGTAAAAACAAAGAGGTAATGACAATTCACAACAGTCAGCTTTCCAGTGGAGAGACTGAGGGACTACAGAGTGGGTACAATGTTAGAGCAGCTAATTATTCAACATCTGCATATTCACCCAATAGAGGCCATTCAGCCTATCATAGCTGAGCTGTTTCTTTCAAAGTACTATCCAATCAGACCCAAACCTCTGCTAATTTTCTCACATGTACAATTTATTAGAACAGGCTTATTTCACCTGAATAAAGATGACATGGTCAAACGGAGATTGTTCATTTCTGGCTGTTATTAGAGACAATGCCCTGAGCCTTGGTACAGTACCATTAGCCTGAGATGAAGGAATTTGCCCCGTGTCTTCAACAAGTATAGTCCAAATCATTTCATTAAACCAATAGAAACGATGGGGAAAGAGAGTGGATGTGGATCCCCAGGGTTTCTCCCTCACTTTCATATCAGGACGTTATCGGATAAACCCAGGCACAAAGCCAGGGAGGGACTGAATGAAGCAACGATACCTGGTATGGCCAGGTGCCTGCTCCAAATTCTTGGCCAGTACTGTCCCCATTACTGAAACAGTAACGCAGGGACCATGCAAGGGACTGCAACTGGAGATAGGTGACAATACAAGCAGACAATGGGACATCAGACAGCTGAAAACTGCCTCTATTTGTACATTACTCAATCACAGAATGGGTCTCAGCACAGGAGGTGGTCACTCAGCCTGTTGGGTCAGGGCTGGCTCTCTGAGTAAGGAATTCACCCAGTGTCACTCTCCCATTTCTCACACCTCCCCCCCCCCCCCCCCAACCCCCCCCACAGGGGGGTCAGAGTCACCCAGTGTCTCTCCCATTTCTCACCCACCCCTACCCCCAAAGGCCGTCAGTGTCACCCAGTGTCTCTCCCATTTCTCATACGCTCCCCCACCCCACAGGGGGGGGGTCAGTGTCACCCAGCGTGTCTCCCATTTCTCACACCTTCCCCCCCCCCACCCCCATGGGGGTGTCAGTGTCACCCAGTGTCTCTCCCAGTTTCACACTCCCCACTCCCACAAGCCATCAGTGTCACCCAATGTCTTTCCCATTTCTCACCCCCCACCCCCACCCCACAGTATCTCCAGGTTGCCACACGCCTGCTAACTTGAAAATCTACCTCCAATCAGCTTCCTAGGGAACTTTCCCCAGCTCGGTTTAGACACAAAACATCTGGCTTGTACAAGTACCATCTCCACTAAAGCTGATACCTATATCCCAAGAATATAAAACTCTTCCCCCTTCTGCACCATATTTCTGGTCACAATTTTGTGTCTCTTTTCTGTTTATGTGTCGAAATAATACAGGAAGCAATCCAGAGATTATTACTTTTCAGATTACTCATAAACTTCCTGTCTAGCTCTCTAAGCTCTGACTGCAGAGTCATGTGCCTTTGCTGCCCTCCACTGGTGCCAATGTGGTACCACTGACAGATACTTTTGAGTCTCTTGCGATCACCCACTGTCATATTCACTCTGCACACTGTTAAGCCTCAGCGACCACATCCAGAACGGTGCTAGCCACTAAGTTCTCACCTTCACAGATATGCCACAGTGTGGTGAGCTGCTCTTAACCTGTGAAACCTGCAGCTCAAGTTGCTGCAACTGACAACATTCTTTAAACACATGACTAGTCACGACACAATGCAGCCTGGGGTTCCTAAATGAAACAAGATGTACACTGTTGGATCATCACATTCCTCTGTCGATTAGATAATAAACTTCACTACTAATAAGCTTCACTGCTAGTAATAGAGGGAGTATACCAAGAGCAAGTTAAAATGAACCAATCCTTTTGCTCGAGACAGTGCCTGTGTCCAGGAATACTTACCTGAGCCATGTGTGGTGTTTCTGGTGTCTGTCAGCCCATAGGTGCCACGGATCGATTCCGGAGCAGAGTAGCGTGCTCGGAACACCTTAGTTGGGCCCATCACATAGCGCCAACGCTGGATGGCATCCTCACGAGCCAGGACGTACGCTCTCATTGGACCACTGTCAAACAGAAGAGAAGTGAAACAGCAAGGTTAGAGGAAGAGCAACTCTGTCATCACATGGGTAAAGGAAACAGCATCAAAAGCACACTCTGCTGTGCCTATAGAACCCACCTTGTCATGAACTCCACCACGCGCTGATAGAAAAATCGACCTGTAACAACACAAATCAGAAAAAAATCTGAAGAAATTTTTAAGATTTGATGAGTATTTTTTTCAAAATTGTGAGGGATCTGAACATGAATAGACAGGCAGAAGCTGTTCCCATTGATGAGAGTCAGTGGACACAGATTTAAGAAGGGCAAAGGATGCAATAGTAACATGAGGAGAGTGGTCATACCATGAGTAGTTAGGGTCTGGTAGCAAATTAACTCAAGGCTTTCATAAAGAATTGGGGAATGAGTTGCAGAGAAAATACATGCAATGGAAGAGGCCTAGCCATGCAGCTGTTAGACAGAGCTAGCACATCCACTACGAGCCAAATGGATTACTACCATTTGTATGTATGATTCTATGACAGCGTTTCCAAACCCACATTGTGTAGTCGAGAACATGAATGGCAGCAGATGCATGGGAATGTCAACAATTCCTGAGGCAATTCGCCAGTAACACCTACATAGCACAAACAAACCAAAAGGGAAGATTTCAATGTACTCATCAACATTTCCAGGAGCAGGGACTCATACCTGAATGCTCTGCATAAAATGCCCGAGATTCTTCCTGGCCCCATTTTAAATACTTGTGCATCAGGATGATAAAGTTGTTGTCCAATATCTTCTGATGGATAGCCTGAAATCAACAACCAGCAAAAAGGACTTAGTACAGTGACGATTCTAACCACTCAGGGTTGCCTTGAGGGAACAGGGTGAAGGTGAGGATCACAGTCCGACAAAGGAGGGAGGGGCTGCTTCACTGCCCTGACTATTCCCCACGGGAGATGCCTCAACAAAAAGCACGAGAACAGGTCAACAACGGGATGTCTGAGGTCGGCTGACCCAGTCCACATCCAGCATTCACATATACACAGCTCACACCAGGCAGCACGCACAAACTAAGCCTGTCCTCCCCAACAGCCTGAGCCACCCATCCTGTACAAGGGCGTAACTAAACCTTGACCATAGAGCATGTTTCTCATCATCCTGCTCATGACTGGTTCCCGTTTTTATGCAACATGACAGACTCCTACAATTATTTGGAGGCAGCCAAAAGCTTCACAGCATGGGAAAAACCTGGTGATGTATATACTTTGTTATTCATACACAGAAGAAAAGCTATACTTGCAAGGTTGAAGATTACTAACTACATTTAAGATACTAAATGGTACTAACAGAGCAGACAGAGAGAAACTGTTTCTTCTGGAATCAAGAAAAAAGAAGCAACACAAGATTTGATGTTATTGCCATGTGTACAGGAGTACAGTGAAAAGGGCATAATATTACCACACAATGCACCATCTAGGTACAAGATCTTATGAACAAGATATAAAGAAAGAACAAAGTTAAAAGTTAAACATTGTAGAAATTATAGCATAGTGTAAAAATATACAAAATAAGGTTACATTACACATTGCAGACCTTCTTAGCTTTAAATGGAAAATAAAGAAATAAAGCTGAAAGTTCAAACATTACAATCTTCCTTAAGAACTTAGCCACAGTGGGACCACTCTTCAAGGAATTACCTCAAGACTGGAAGTCCATGCTGATACACAAATATCAAGAAGTAGAAGCAGAATGTTGTACCCACTGAGCATGTCCCACCATTTGAGAAGACCATGACTGATCTGATTGTGGCATCAACTTCACTTTGCTAGTCTGCCCACTCATAATCCTTAACTCCCATGTCAATCAGAAATCTAACTCACGCAGCCTCCTATATATTCAATTCATCACTTTGCACTGCTATGTAGGGAACAGGATTGATTCCTAAGACTATTGACCCTGCAAGAGAAGAAAATGCTTCCTAAAGTCAACCTGAAAAGGAAGATGCTGTCATTTTAAACTGTGTCCCCACGTTCCATGCTGAACTGAGCAGAAGTCAGCACCAGCCATACCAAATACACCAGAACCACATATGATCACAACTCATTCTTCTGAATTCCAACAGGCTCACTGACAATTCTAGCTCCTTTAGAATAAACCAGAAGCTCTCCAGAATTAACTGAGAAGAGGTATTGCTCATTACACTTTGTTATTCATTCATGTGAAGGGGGGCATCGCTGGCTAGGCCAACTTTTATTGCCCATTCCTAATTGCCCAGAGGGAAGTTAAGAGTTAACCAGATTGCTGTCAGTCTGGAGTCACATGTAGGCCAGACCAGGTAAGGATGGCAGTTTCCTTTCCTCTAGGATGTTAGTGAACCCGGTGGGCTTTTCCAACAATCAACAATGGATTCATGGATATCATTAGAGTCTTATTTCCAGATTTTTGTTAAATTCAGATTCCACCACCTGCCTCAGCAGGATTCGTACCCAGATCCCTAGACCTGGGTCTCTGGATTAACACTGAAGATGTGTTGCTGGAAAAGCGCAGCAGGTCAGGCAGCATCCAAGGAGCAGGAGAATCAACGTTTCGGGCATCAGCCCTTCTTCAGGAATGAGGAAAGTGAGTCCAGCAGGCTAAGGTAAAAGGTAGGGAGGAGGGACTTGGGGGAGGGGCGTTGGAAATGCGATAGGTGGAGGGAGGTCAAGGTGAGGGTGATAGGCCGGAGTGGGGGTGGGGGCAGAGAGGTCAGGAAGAAGATTGCAGGTTAGGAAGGTGGTGCTGAGTTCGAGGGATTTGACTGAGACAAGGTGGGGGGAGGGGAAATGAGGAAACTGGAGAAATCTGAGTTCATCCCTTGTGGTTGGAGGGTTCCCAGGCGGAAGATGAGGCGCTCTTCCTCCAGCTGTTGTGTTGCCATGGTCTGGCGATGGAGTCGTCCAAGGACCTGCATGTCCTTGGTGGAGTGGGAGGGGGAGTTGAAATGTTGAGCCACGGGATCGTTGGGTTGGTTGGTCCGGGTGTCCCAGAGGTGTTCTCTGAAACATTCCGCAAGTAGGCACCCTGTCTCCCCAATATAGAGGAGGCTACATCGGGTGCAGCAGATGCAGTAAATGATGTGTGTGGAGGTGCAGGTGAATTTGTGGCGGATATGGAAGTGTCCCTTGGGGCCTTGGAGGGAAGTGAGGGGGGAGGTGTGGGCGCAAGCTTTGCATTTCTTGCGGTTGCAGGGGAAGGTGCCGGGAGTGGAGGTTGGGTTGGTGGGGGGTGTGGACCTGACGAGGGAGTCACGGAGGGAGTGGTCTTTTCGGAACGCTGAAATATGTCCCTGGTGGTGAAAATGGGTGTTTGTGCCAAATTTCAGATTTACAAGAAGACCTTGTAAATCTGTGAATGCCTTTTGCAGCCTAATTCACCATCTGGATATCAGTCTTAAACCAGTGGGTCCGATTATCCTGCAGAAGATAAGCCCTTTAGTACAGCCATCAGTCAAGTGATGCTTCTCTGACCTTCTTCTAATATCCTTTCTCAAGGCCAAAATTATCAATAATTCACCAAATGTGGTCTTACCCAGTCCTTGTACAGCTGCATTCACAGCCCCCCACATCTTTCCTTTTGCTAGAAACATAACTTGCCTTTCTAATCACTTGCAATAGCAGCATACTTGTATCAGGACACCCAGACACTCTGTACCACTAAGCTTTGCAATCTCTCTCCATATAAATCACGTACTACTTTTCTATTCTCCCCACATCAGATAATTTCATACATTTCCATTTTATATTCCATACCCCAAATTTTAGCCCACACACTTAACCTGTCTCTATATTCTCATGACAACTCACATTCCTACACACCTTTAGCATCATCTGCAAATTTAGAAACCATACATTTGGTCTCTTCATCTAACACAGAGGAATGATTATGCCATTCAGCCCCTCAAGCCTGTTCCGCCATTCAATTAGATCATGGCTGATCTGTGGCCGATCTCCACAACTTGCCTTTGATCTATATCCTTTAATATTTTTGCTTAAATATTTAGTCATTTCAGATTTTAAATTGTAAACTGATCTAGCATCCACTGTCAATTGTGGAAGACAATTCCAAACCACACTTTGGTACCTTTTCCTATGTCATTTCAAAGAGCCAGTAGAGCTTCATCAAAGAGCCTCACCCTGCACTGTCAGTCATTCATTTATAAAACTTCAAGCACAGAACAGTTATTTCAAACTATGACAAAACATTCATCTGCATTAAAACTTCTAATATTGCACATCAGTTCTACAGATTTGCAAAGGATTGTTTCCTTGAATGAGTTTGAACAAGATGCAGCCAGAGTAGATCAACCTTTCAAAGGGTCACCCAATCTAGTTCTATAATCAGGTGCTGCTGCTGAGTTTGGTACCAGTGCATACATCTACCAGCATAACCAGACCTTGCTCTGTGTCCTTTCACCCTAGACTTGCATTGACCTCTCTGATATCCCCCCTCCTGAACATCACATGCAGAATTACAGCCCCCAAAGCAACACAGCTGAAGAGAATTCTTCCTCTGACTTACTTTCATTTGGAGTCACTTCCTGCACTGCCTCAGTCACCTCACTTTGAGTCATTAGAAAGTCTACTTTCCTGAAGCAAGGTACTGATTTGTTGAATGACAGAATCCCAAGAGTCTTTCAACAGATGGACAGCATTCAAAAGAGAGATTCCCATTATACACTGCCCTACTGTTAACTCCGCAATACTAGCCGCCACATCCAGGGCCTTCTCTCTCTTTGCCTTGACATAATGCTGCTTCAGACAGTAGACAATCCCCTGCTCCAAGAGCTGGCTCAGAGAGTGGAGGAATACAAAGTGAATGGTCTTCAGCTCAGTGATGCATGGGTGTCCTAAAGACTTATCCAGGAAGATGACAGTTTGCCAGCCCAGAAGCCTGCCATCCCACTGATGCATCCATTCACAGCAAACTTACTCACCCAGTGTATAACAAGTAGGTGATGGACTCCCCTGAAGCAGTGAGGGTTCTGTTCCTTTCAAATCACAAGCAAGTCATATTTCATCCATATTGCAGTTGGCCATAACCGAAAGTAATTTCCTGACTCTCTTACAGACCAGGGGATCCTCCTATTGTGAGGCTAACATGTCACCCCCAAAGCATGTGTAGAGAACACCAGTCTTTTCACAGTTACAGACATCCTGGGGTCTGGGGTCTTCCAATATTGAAGGTACCCCCCTGCCAGGTAGACCTGGATGTATCTCCTGCTGGAGTTGAATTTGAATTGAATTGAATTTATTATCACATGTACCGAGGCACAGTGAAAAGCTTTGCCTGGCGAGCAATACAGACAGATCATGTAATTAAATAGCATAGATAGTAAATAATAGGTAAACAGCAGCAAAAACAAAAACAAAAACAAAAACACAGGTACAGGCGAATGTTAAGAGTTTGTGAGCTCATTTAGTATTCTAACAACAGTAGGGTAGAAACAGTTGCGAAACCGGCTGGTGCGTGTGTTCAGGCTTCTGTACCTTCTCCCCGATGGTAGAGGTTGTAGAAAAACATTGCCAGGGTGGGATGGATCTTTGAGAATGCTAGCGGCCTTTCCTTGACAGCGGACCTGGTAGATGGATTCCAGAGATGGGAGGCTGGCCTTTGTGATTGTCCGGGCCGAGTTCACCACTCTGTAACTGTTCCCAAATTTGAATGGTACATCCAGACAGAAAGCTCTTGATGGTGCACCTCTAAAGGTTGGCAAGGGTATTCGCCATCATGCCAAATTTCCTCAGCTGCCTGAGGATGAAGAGACATTGTTGGGCCTTTGTAACCAGTGCATCCACATGAACAGTCCAAGAAAGTTTGTTGTGGATGACCACCCCCAGGAGCTTGACACTCTACACTCGTTCCACCCCTGTGCCGTTAATGTGTAGGAGGACATGAGTAACATCCCGCTGAAAGTCAATAATGAGTTCCTTGGTTTTGCTGGCATTGAGCTGGAGTTAAGCGTCTCCTCCTTCGTACGTCAGAATAATGTGTTAGGCTGGGACTTCCATTCCCACAATCAACAAGCCAGCCCCAGAGAAAAACACAGGTGGGCAGACAAAGGAGTGGGCGAAGGTCAGCCTGGGAGAATGAATAACTGCAGATCATTAGTGGCTGACACTGATGTGGTTTCCTTTACATGAGGGAGACAAAACGCAGAGTGGGCAACCACTTTACAGAACACCTATGCTCTAACCGTAAAAATGACCCTGAGCTTCCAGTTGCTTGCCAAATCAAGATACTGTACCACCATTTTCCCTGGCCAACATCTCTGTCTCAGACTTGCTTCAGTGCTCCAACAAAACTCAGTGCAAGCTGGAAGAACAGTATCTCCTTTTCTGTTTGGGGACCCTGCAGCCTTCTGGACTCAATATCAAGTTCACTTAGATTAGGGCCTGAGCACCATCCTGTATCTTTACCCCATCCCCCCTCACCAGGCCTGTTACTACATGGGCTGCTACCATACACTACCCATCGTCAGCCACTAATTGTCCCCATTAGCAGCTACTCATTCTCCAGGCTGACGTTTACCCATTCGTTTGTCTGCCCAACTGTTTTTCTCTCTGTTTCTGGGCTCCATTTCACCGATCATTTACTCTTTCCCCTTCTCCCCACCCTTTCTCTAGCATATACAGAGGAACCTCAATGATCCGAATATTAATTATCCAAAAAATCAGATTACCCGAAGGAGACCTCAGGGTCCCAATGGAAACATTACATCAAAGACATGTTTCCAACAGTGATCGCGTCTTTTGTTTACAGTGAGGGGGTGGGGGACAGTGGTGGATGAGGTTGGGGGGGTGGTGTTGGAGTCGGGGGAGTGGTGTTGGGATCGGGGAGGGCGGTGTTGGGGTTGGTGGCGAGGAGGCGGTGTTGGATGCGTTTGGGGGGCGGGGTTTCACATACTGTGTGCTGCTGCAGTCTCCTGAACAGGGAGCAGATTTTAAAAACTCTGAGCCCCAAAGGAAAGGCATTTAATTGACTAACCGAGTAATCGATTACCCGAACGAAGTAGTACCTACCCATCACGTTTGGATAATCAAGGTTCCCCTATGTACCAATCATTCCCAGCTATGGTCAGTTCTGAAGGAGAGTCACTGAATCTGCAAAGTTAATTCTGCTTTCTCTAATGCTGCCAGACTTGCTGAGGTTTCCCATCAATTTCTTATTTTGTCAGTGACTAATCTCAAATATTTTGTCAAACCTGCTTAGAAGCTCGATCTTGGCTCCCAGACTCAAGGATCGCCTCTTTCCAGACATATTAGCTGCTGCAGGTAATGGTTAGCGTCAGCTACAACCTAACACCACAAGAGGTTTAAAGGATCCGAGTGCCCATGCAATAAATTGATCGTAATGAGATACTTAGATTAGATTACTCACTTAGATTAGATTACTTACAGTGTGGAAACAGGCCCTTCGACCCAACAAGTCCACACCGACCCGCCAAAGTGTAACCCACCCAAACCCATTCTCCTACTTTTACCCCTTCACCTAACACTACAGGCAATTTAGCATGGCCAATTCACCTAACCTGCACATTTTTGGATTGTGGGAGGAAACCAGAGCACCCGGAGGAAACCCACGCAGACACGGGGAGAATGTGCAAACTCCACACAGACAGTCGCCTGAGGCAGGAATTGAACCCGGGTCTCTTGGCATTGCGAGGCAGCAGTGCTAACCACTGAGTTCTGAGGAAGGGTCTCTGAAGCCGAAACATTAATTTTGATTTCTCTTCACAACATCTGCCAGACCTGCTGAGCTTTACCAGCAACTTCTGTCTTTGTGGTTATCTAATCTTTGTTCTGGCATTCAGTGCACTTTTATGAATTGTTGAGAACTGGCAAATTCTGGTCATCAGTAACTTTAAAACAGACTTTAATGCAAATAGCTAAAAGCTACTGCTTTACAGACATTTTAAGTGACTTGCCCATTTGAGCAATGGGAGTTGAATCTTATCAGAATGTCCCAAAGTCATAGCATCAGAGTCATACGCTGAAACAGACCCATCAGTCCAACTTGCCATGCCAACCAGGTTTCCCAAACTAAAAATGTCACATAGGGTGTAATCCTTTCCGACTTCCTTGAACTGAATTATAGGCAAATTCACAGATGGATAACATGATGTTGCAGTCTCTAATGATCATTAAGACTCATGCAGTCACGGATGCCCACAGGATGAGTGTGGTTAACAGAAGTTAGAACATAGAACAATACAGCACAGAACAGGCCCTTCGGCCCACGATGTTGTGCCGAACTTCTAACCTAGATTAAGCACCCATCCATGTACCGATCCAAATGCCGCTTAAAGGTCGCCAATGATTCTGACTCTACCACTCCCACGGGCAGCGCATTCCATGCCCCCACCACTCTCTGGGTAAAGAACCCACCCCTGACATCTCCCCTATACCTTCCACCCTTCACCTTAAATTTATGTCCCCTTGTAACACTCTGTTGTACCCGGGGAAAAAGTTTCTGACTGTCTACTCTATCTATTCTCTGATCATCTTATAAACCTCTATCAAGTCACCCCTCATCCTTCGCCGTTCCAACGAGAAAAGGCCGAGAACTCTCAACCTATCCTCGTACGACCTATTCTCCATTCCAGGCAACATCCTGGTAAATCTTCTCTGCACCCTCTCCAAAGCTTCCACATCTTTCCTAAAGTGAGGCGACCAGAACTGCACACAGTACTCCAACTTTGGCCTAACCAAAGTCCTGTACAGCTGCAACATCACTTCACAACTCTTGAATTCAATCCCTCTGCTAATGAACGATAATACTCCATAGGCCTTCTTACAAACTCTATCCACCTGAGTGGATAGTTCTCCCTACCTGCAGGATTAAGGGGTGAGCTACAGCATCAGGTTTTATCAGAGCCAGTGTGAGCTGGAGTAAAGGCCGAGCGTGTCCAATAGGCGCCTGCATTTTCACAAGTCTGAGAAGGTTGAACATCATCCTGATGAATGAAGATAACATATAAGAAGATAAACACGATTGATAAACTCATGGTGATCCTGGAACAGGAGGAAGCCCTTTCTGCCTGCTCCAGTACACAGTTACACCTTTACATCTTTGTCACACATCCCTGGAGATCCAGACAAAGTGAAATCTGTTGATCTCAGTCCCAGACATTTCCAATGACTCCAAGGTTTTGAAGCTCTTTGGACAGGTGGAGTGTTCCTCTTTATCTGTGTATGTGTTGCGGGGGCGGGGGGATGCAGAAGTGGGTTGTGCGTTTGGATCTGTGGGAGGTGTGTGTATTGGGGGGGGGGAGGTGTGTGTGGAGGGAACAGGCGTGGGGTATGTGTGGGTGAGGGAGGGGTTGTTGTGGCGGGGGGGGGGGGGAGGGGGGGGGGTGGTTGCTGATTCCAGCCGTGATTGGCCCGGCCCAACTGTGAAGGTTCTCTTCGCCTTTGGACTCATCTCAGAGACACCCCCCCCCTCCCCCATCCCCCATCCCCCCTCCCCCCCTCCCCATCCCCCTCCCCCCTCCCCCTCCCCACTCCCCCCTCCCCCTCCCCACTCCCCCCTCCCCATCCCCACTCCCCCCTCCCCATCCCCATCCCCATCCCCAGACACACTCTCCACCCCCCACCTCCTCCCCCCCTCCCCCTCCCCCTCTTCCCCCCCCCCCCCGGCCCAGCAGCCCCTATCTCGGGACAAGTTGGGGTTGATTTGATTTAAATTAAACGGCGCCAGACCCCCCCCCCCCAAAAAAATAATTCGGGGCCTGACAACACCCTCACGGGCGGCTGTGGGGTGGACAGGCCGGAGGGTTGGGGGATCGGGGCCGGGGGAGGGGGGGGGGGGGGTGACGGTGATCCCCGCGGAAACACTCACCCGCTTGCGCTGCCGCCGCCATAGAAACCGCCAACCAGAAACAGTCCGTGCGAAATCAGTTCCCCATAACTTCCGGCTCCGCCCGGACTGCCCCTCCCGGGGGAGAGCGATCCCGCGGATTAGTTCCGGGGCACTTTGGGAGGCTGACAGGTTGGTGGGGACTGACTCTGTCAATGGCAGGGTCACTCTTACACCTTCTCCCTTGAGCTCTGATCACAATCTTCACAAACCCCACCATCTTGGAGTCATGCAGCACCGAAACAGACGCCTAAGTCCAATCAGTCCTATGTTCCCAAATTAAACTCGCCCCTTCTGCCTCCTCCTGGCCCATATCCCTCCAAACTTTTCCTATTCATGTATTTATCCAAATGTCTTTTCAACATTGTAACTGTATCCACATCCACCACTCCTTCTGGAAGTTTATTCCACATGCAAACCACCCACTGTATTTAAATAAAAAAGGTAGTTTTGAAATTCCCCACCATAAGGGGAAAAATAACTCTTGGCTATTCACCTTATCTATGCCCTCATGATTTTATAAACCTCTACAACCTCATCCTCCTATACTCCTGTGAAACAAATCCCAGCCTGTCCAGCCTCTCCTTATAACTCAAACCCTCACATCACTCCTCCCTCTATCACTCCTCCCTCCATCCGCTGATCCAATTTCCTCCCTCTCAGACTATAGCATGAATAGGAGATATACTTAAGAGAGAAATCAGAAGGATGAAAAGGGGACATGAGGTAGCCTGGGCAGATAAGTTGAAGGCATTGAGTGTAAGGATAGACAAGTTATGCTGCAGCTTTATAGAACTTTAGTTGGACCACACTTGGAAAATTGCATTCAGTTATGGTCACCACGCTACCAAGAAGAATGTGGATGCTTTGAAGAGGGTACAGAAAAGGTTTACCAGGATGTTGCCTGGTATGGGGGATTTTAGCTATGGAGAAAGATTGGCTAGACTAGATTTGTTTTCACTGGAACGCTGGAGGTTGAGGGGCATCTTGAAAGAAATTTATAATATTGTGAATGGCATGTATAGAGTGGAAAGTATGAGACTTTGTCCCAGGGTTGAGAGGTCAATCACTGGGGGACACAGGTTCAAGGTGTGAGGGGGGCATTTAAAAGAGACGTATAAGGTAATGTTTTCACATAAAGGGTGTTGAGTTCCTGGAATAAGTTGCCAAACGAGGTGGTGGAAGCGAATACAATAGCAGTATTGAAGAAGCTGGATGAATATGTAAATAGAAAGAGAATAGAGGGATATGGATCCTGTGAGAAAAGGCAGTTTTAGTTTGGAAAGGAAAAATGTGGTGGCACAGGCTTAGAGGGCTGAAGGACCTGTTCCTGTACTGTATTGTTCTTTACTCTTTAGTATTCAAAGAAATTCTATAAATACATTAAGGGCCACAGAGTAATGAGGGAAAGAATATGGCCCCTTAAAGATCAACAAGGTTATCTATATATGGAAGGCAAGAGATAGGTGAGATACTAAACAAGTATTTTCCGTCAGTATTTATTGTGGAGAAAGACATGGAAGCTAGGTGAACTTAGGGAAATAATGATGTCTTGAAAAGAGTCCACATTGTAGAAGGAGGTGCTGGAGGTCTTAAAACACATAAGGTTGATAAAACCTCAGGACCTGATCACATGTATCTCAGGACATTGTGATAGGCTAGGGAAGAAATTGTGGGGCCCATGTAAAGATTTTTATATCATCTACAATAGTTAGTGAGGTGCTTGAAGCCTGGAAGATGGCTAATGTTGCACCTTAAGAAGAGCTGTAAGAACAAGCCGAGGAACTTTAGACCGGTGTGCCTGACATCAGTCATGGCTAAGTTGGTGGAGGGGATTCTGAGAGACAGAATTTACATGCATTTGGAAAAGTAAGGGCTAATTAGGAATAATCAACATGGCCTTGTCCATGGGAATTATGTCTCACAAACTGAGTTTTTGAAGATGTGACCAAAAAGATAGATGAAGGCAGAGCGGTAGATGTTGTCTACATGGACTTTAGCAAAGTCTTTGATAAGGTTCCTCATGTTAGACTGCTTAGTAAGGTTATATCGCATGGGATCCAGGGAGAACTAGCCAATTGCATGTAAATTTGGCTTGATGGTAGGAGACAGAGGATGGTGGTAGGTAGTTGTTGTTCAGACTGGAGGCCTGTGACCAGCAGTGTGATACAAGGATCGCTGCTTGGTATACTGTTATTCATCATTTATATAAATTATTTGGTTAAAAATATAGGAGGCATAGTTAGTAAGTTTGTAGTTGATGCCAGAATTGGTGTAGTAGAAAGTGAAGAATATTATCTAAGAGTACAATTAGCTGATCTAATGGAGTGAGGAATGGCAGATGGAGTTTAGTTTAGATAAATGTGAGGTGTTGGAGTTTGGTAAGACAAACCAGGTCAGGACTTACACAGTTAATGGTAGGGCCCAGGGGAGTGTTGTTGAACAGAGAGACCTAAGAGCGCAAGCACATAATTCCTTGAAAGTGACGTAACAGGTAGACAGGGTGGAAGAAGGCATTTGGCATGCTTGTCTTCATTGGTCAGAACATTGAGTACAGGAGTTAGGATGTCATATTGTGGTTATGCAAGACATTGGTGAGGCCACATTTGGAGTACTGCATACAATTCTGATCACCCTACAATTGGGAGGATATTACTAAACTGGAAAGGTTGCAGAAAGGATTTACAAGGATATTAACTAGACTACAGAATTTGTATTATAAGGAGAGGCTAGATAAGCTGGGAGTTTTTGATTTGATTTATTATTGTCACATCTACTGAGATCCATTTCCCTGGAACATAGGAAGCTGAGGGATAATCTTATAGAGGTTTATAAAATCATGAGGGGCATGGATAAGGTGAATAGCCAAGGTCTTTTCCGCAGGGTAGGGGAGTCCAAAATCAGAGGACATAGTTTTAAGGTGAGAGGGGAAAGATTTAAAAGGGATATGAGGGGCAACATTTTCACACAGAGGCTGGTGGAACGAGCTGCCAGAGGAAGTGGTAGAGGTGAGTACAATTACAACATTTAATAGACATGTAGATGGGCATATGAATAGGAAAAGTTTAGAGCAATATGGGCCAAATGCAGACAAATGGGACTAGTTCAGTTTAGGATTCTTGGTTGGCATGGGCAAGTGTCAAAGGATCTGTTTCCGTGCTGTGTGACTTTATGATTCTATATTCTGGTCACTGCCACCTTCACCTAAATCTCCCTCATCAAGTCTTTCTCATTGCACATCACCAAATCCAGAATTCCCTGTTCCCTAGTGGGCTCAACCATAAGCTGTTCCAAAAACCTATCTTAATCATTCCACAAATTCCTTTTCTTGAGATCTGCTACCAACCTGACTTTCCCAGTCCTCCTGCATATTGAAGTCCCCCATGTTGATTATAATAGTGCCTGTTCTAACTGCCTTTTCTATCTCCTGATTTAATTTCTTTCCCACATCCTGACGACTGCTCAGAGACCAATACACAACTCCCATCAAGGTCTTTTTCTCTTTTGTGATTCCTCAGCTCTACCCATACAGATTCCGTACATTCCAACTCGATATAACTTTGTGCAATTGATTTAATTTCTTACAAAGAGGCTGCCCGCTCTGTCCATCTACCTGCCTTTATAGCCTCTAGGACCCAATATTGAGCTGAAAAATTTCAGAGCTTGATCTCTGTCCTTCATTTTGGTTGCAACTTCTCCAGCCTCTACATGAGTTGTTTTTTTTTTCTTACTGGCTTTGTCTCAGCAAACCCATCTTCTCCCCATCACAGCTAGCATGGCACTTACCTGACATCTCTATGTCTCCTTTATCACCATGACCAGCCCTTGTCTTTTGATCTGGCCTCCTCCAGTATCTGTTCCTCTTGTTCCTCTTCTCCCTCTCTGTCAAAAATATTTAGAAACCACAATTTTCCAACCCCTTCCTGTTCTGAGGAAGAGGCGTATCAGACTCGAGACATTAACTCTATTTCTCTCTCCACAGATGCTGCCAGACCTGCTGAGTTTCTCCAGCATTTTCACTTTCTACTTTAGGTTTCCAGCTTCGGCAGTCTTTTTTATTCTGACCTGCTCTTGTAGCCCCTGTATTGGTATGGCTGGTAACCCCCACGAAGAAAGGGGTTTCAGTGATAGTGATACCATTGATTATCATGGACCATGGTTAGAGACCATTGCCTGGCACTTGAGTGATATTTGTATTTCAAGGTAGATATTTCCTAACCAACCTGATCAGAGATGTTATTACACACCTCTGGGAAAGATAGGATTTCAACTTAGGCCTCCTGATTCAGAGATAGGGATACTACCACTGCTCCACAAGAACCTCTTAGTTTTACAGGGTATAGCTATTGCTTGAAGTGCTCTGGAATGAATGAAAATCAGACAAATACATATTTCTATTAGTTCTCGTGGTCAATAGTAGAGTGAAGAACAACCCACAAATCACTTTTTTATTAATAGTAGGAAATATTGGGGAGACAATTAAATCTCCATGGGAGAGCTCTCCTTGTGCCTAGTTGGAGTGTGGTATTCTCTGCTGCAATCAATTGCTGAAACAAAGTTTCTGACATCGACTAACTAGGAATTAGTTTTTTTTTATTGTTGCAAAAATGAGGGATGTAAAAGGATTTGGAGAGGGAGAGGGCAGGCAGCAAAGGATCTGGAGAAATAACTGGCTCTAATTAATAAACCCATTGGAATCAGGCTCCTCTGCAGCAGTTTAACATTTTAACATTATTCAAAGCATTTTAGTGTGAAATCCTAACCTTGCTGAAGGTGGTCAGAAATCCCTGAAGTAATGTTTTATTTCCAATAAGATAAAATGTTTAAACTAGTGTTTTTCCGTCTCTTCCTATTCACGCTGTGTGTGTCTAACCCCATCACTACCTCCAATATAAAAAAGGGAGGCCTGCAGATGGTGTAAATCAGAAACAAAAACAAAAAAAAAATGCTGGAAATGATCAACAGGTCTGGCAGCATCAGGCAGAAAGAAATCAGAGTTTTGGGTTAAATGACCCTTCCTCAGAACCAGTACATGCTAGTCTCTGTCTCTCTCTCTCTCTTTGTCCCTCTTTCTCTATGTCCCTTTCTCCATCTCTCTCTTTCGGTCTGACAGTCTTCCTCTCTCTCTCTCTCTCTCTCTTTCTGCCAGTCTCTGTCTCTCTCGCTTTCTTCCTCTCTCTCTCCTCTTTTCTGTTCTGTTATTCCCAGCAGTTTATTTGTGGTTGTGTCTCTTCTCCCTCCTCACAGCCCAGTTCCTTTGGGTTGAAGAAACAGACTCTCTGACTCAAATTTTGCAGCAAGAGGCTGGGATCAGGGTACATTCCCTCAAAACACCACCACCACCGGTCAGACAGACAGAGTGACCCACTCAGGACAGAGAGATCCACTCGGAACAGAGAGATCCACTCGGCACCAGGAGAGAATCCACTCGGAACAGAGAGACCCACTCGGGACGAGGGGATGATCCACTCAGGATAGTGAGACCCATTCTGAACAAGAGAACCAACCCGGGACAGAGAGAGATCAACTCAGGAAAAGGAATACACCCGGGACATGGAGAGAATCCACCTGACACAGGGAGAGATCAACCCGGGACAGAGGGATCCACCTGACACAGGGAGAGATCAACCCGGGACAGAGGGATCCACCCGCCACAGTGTGATCAACTCCGGACAGGCACCGGAAAAGCGGGTGAGCGAGCGGCTCCGGGATCCACAGACCCACAGGGAAGGTTCAAGCGCAAGCAGATCACTGATCCCCGAGAGAGACAGCAGATCCCATGGGGTGTGATAGGAGCATTGCGACCACCACGGCCAGAGGCTGGGACTTAGCCTCTAGGGAGGGGCAGGAGGTGGGGGGGCATCACACTGAGTGTCAGATACCCCGGGGTGGGGGGGGGGGGGTCATCACACCGAGTGTCAGATACCCCGGGGTGGGGGGGGGGGTCATCACACTGAGTGTCAGATACCCTGGGGTGGGGGGGGGGGGTCATCACACTGAGTGTCAGATACCCCGGGGTGGGGGGGGGGGGTCATCACACTGAGTGTCAGATACCCCGGGGTGGGGGGGGGGGGGGGTCATCACACTGAGTATCAGATACCCTGGGGTGGGGGGGGGGCATCACACTGAGTGTCAGATACCCTGGGGTGGAGGGGGGCATCACACTGAGTGTCAGATCCTTGGGGGGGGGGGGGCATCACACTGAGTGTCAGATACCCTGGGGGGAGCATTACACCGAGTGTCAGATGCCCGGCGGGGCGGGGCATCACACTGAGTATCAGATACATCGGGGGGGGGGCATCGCACTGAGTATCAGATACATCGGGGAGGGGAGGGGGTGGGGGGGCATCGCACTGAGGGTCAGGTACTCCAGGGGGATTCACACTGAGTGTCAGATGTCCCGGGGAAGGCATTACACTGGATGTCACATACCCTGGGGAGGGGGCGCGGCAACACATTGATGAGAATTTTCTTTTAACTCAAAGGGGTGGTGGGAGCCTAGGGGTGACTGATTCAAAAACTCTTGTAACATTGAAGCAGTTTTGAGATAGTCACTTGCATTGCCGTAGCCTCCATGGATATGGGCCAAAAGCTGGAAAATGGGATTTGTGCAGTCCAATCTTTGTTGACTTGTGTTGTAAATGTCTGTGACTTACATTGGTTCTTCAATATGAAACAGGAGGCCACTCAGCCCCTCGACCCTAGTGCATCATTCAATACAATCACATTTTTTATTTTTGTTCCATCTTCTTACACTGTCCCAAATTCCTTAATTCATGAAATACCTAAAAACCCATTGACCTCTGTCTTGAACATACTAAATGACAGAGCAGGCGCAGCTCTCTGGGTCTGAGGATTCCAATGGTTCCGAGCAATTTAAGTGAAGAAAATCCTCAGGGGCTGACCCTTTACCTACCATGAGATGATGACCACCCTCAGTTCTGTACTCCCCACCCAGGGAAACACATTCCCACCTCTATCCTGTCAGGTTATGGACAGGTTAAGCAAGTGGATAAAAACTTGGCAGATTGATTATAATGTGGGAAATAATGTGGGGGTGGCACGGTTGCTCAGTGGCTAGCACTGTTGCCTCACAGTGCTAAGGACCCGGGTTCAATTCCAGCCTTGTCAGACTGTCTGCGTGGAGATCCAAAGTTGTGCAGTTTAGATGAATTGGCCATGTTCGAGTGCCCATCATGTTCAGGGGATGAGTAGATTAGGTGCATTTGTCAGCAAAGGAGGAGAGGGGAATGGTTCTGGGTGAGTTACTCTTTGGAGGGTGAGTGTGGACTTGTTGGGCCAAATGGCCTGTTTCCACACTGTAGGGATTCTATGATTTTCTATGAAAATGTGAGGTTGTGTACTTTGGCAGGAGGAATGGAGTTGATTAGATTAGATTACTTACAGTGTGGAAACAGGCCCTTCAGCCCAACAAGTCCACACCGACCTGCCGAAGCGCACCCACCCATACCCCTTCCCCTACATCTAACATTACGGGCAATTTAACGTGGCCAATTCACCTAACCTGCACATTTTTTCCGGACTGTGGGAGGAAACCGGAGCACCCGGAGGAAACCCACGCAGACACGGGGAGAACGTGCAAACTCCACACAGTTAGTCGCCTGAGGCGGGAATTGAACCCGGGTCTCTGGCGCTGTGAGGCAGCAGTGCTAACCACTGTGCCACCGTGCCGCCCATATTGCTGGATGTTATTTAAATGGAGAAAAGCTGCAGATAGCAACAACAAGGAAGGGTTCAGGGTCCTCGTGCATGAATCTTGAAAAGCTAGCATCCAAGTTCAGCAGGTAATAGGAAGGCAAGTAGAATGTTGGCCTTTATTTCAAAGGGGATAGGGTGTGAAAAGAGAGAGTTTTTACTAAAACTGTACAAGTCACTAGTCAGACCACAGCTGGAATACTGGGAACAATTTTGAGCCCCTTATCTAAAGAAAGATATACTGCCATTGGAGGTAGTTCAGAGAAGATTCACTAGACTGATACATAACGTGTGTTATGAGGAGAGGTTATGTCAATTTGGACCTGTATTCATTGGCATGTAGAAGAATGAGAGCTGTCCTTATTGAAACATAACAAGATTCTTAAGGGACTTGACAGAGTAGACGTGGAGAGGTTGTTTCCCCTTGTGGGGAAATAAGCTTAAACTAAGGGGTCACACATTTAAGACAGAGATAAGGAGGAATTTCTTGACTCAGAGGGTGGTGAATCTGTGGGATCCTTTACCACAGAGACCTGTCAAGACTGGGTCATTAAGCACATGAGGTAGACTTGAGATAGATTTTTATGGAAGAGGCAAGGAAGTGAAGTTGAATGTTATCGGATCTTCCATGATCTTGTTGAATGGTGGAAGACTTGAGGGGATCAGCAGCCTATTCTGCTCCAATGTTTCATTGTTATTGACTCTTTACTGATGGGAAAACAATCCTTCCAAATCACCCTGTCTTTGTCCCAATAATCCTACACATCTCAGGTCCCCGCTCAACCTTTACTGCTCTAAGGAAAACAACTCCAGCCCAGACAGCATCCTGGTGAATCTCCTCGGCACCCTCTCTAGTCTAATCATATCTTTACAATGTGGTGACTCGATCTGTACACAGTACTCCAGTTGTTGCCCAACCTTCATTTTATATAGTTCCAGCATAACCTCTCCGTTCTTGTATCCTGTCCCCCAGTTAATGAAGGCAAGTTTCCCATGTGCCTTTTTGAACATCAATGTGATATTTATTGTTTCTGCCATTGCTTTCTGTTTTGGATGGTTTGGTGCTTGCATCTTGTCTGATCTTAACAGTGAATGCATTTATCATTTGAACCATTTCCTCTCAGAGTTGAGCATTATTTAAAACTTCCTGCCACCGTGAATGGGTTTGGGAAGGTCAGTGTTAATTGTGATTTGGACTCTGGAGAGACAGTGACATTTTTAGATATGAAAGTATTAATGTTCACTTGCAACAAACAAGCAACAGTCTCTTTCCTGTCTAACAAAGCATCTTTCATTCAGATGCTTGCAAGAGATGAAAAGCAGTCTGGTACATAAAGACTGCTTTATGTGGTGACTGAGTCAGAAGCCAAGAAGAATCTTTGTGACAACAGATTTCATGGTACAACACTTAAAGTTCCAGTGATGTGTCACGCAGAGTGCATTTAGACAGAGTTAGTGATGAGGATTACTGGCACACATTTGCGTTCACCACTTCACCTAAGTATTGGCTCCTTTTGGAAAATCCCTTCCGTGTATCAGATGTTGTCTGTGGACATTACTGCTGGCTCAGACTCAGATGCTGGAGTTTCAAACACCGTTCCAGGAATCTAATTCAGATTGAGACCCACTGTCTGTAACTGAGAGAGGGAGTGCTTTGTCGAACGTGCACATTCAGGTGAGATGTTAAACTGAGGGCAGTCTGCCTCCACAGCGATACTTTTATTCATGTTTCCAGAGAGTGATGCATCAGATTGAATCTTTCAGGATAAATTGGCTGGGCTTCTTTCTAATCTCCTGGATTGGGCTATTTACAGCTACCTATAATCAAATCCAGCCAGGAATTGACTGACTGTCATTGTCTTTAAGATTCTGTTTACAGAGGTTACCATGGTGATTCTTCCTTCAACCATCTAGAACCTGGATGTATAGATTGCCTTAGTAACCTGTCTCTTCTGGACATCGACTGTGAAGACTTACTGAGCACTTTCAGCACAGGGTCAGGTTATATTTCTTCCACAAAAATAATCCTTATTAAATGTCCTGTTATAAATGTCTTTTCCTTAATGTGATGGACACTCACTCTGGCCCTCTCAGCAACCAGGGCAGTGAATTCACGAAGATGTGTAAAAATACTTATTAGGGTATTTCAACTACCCCAACATTATTTGGGACAGGCAAAAGTGAGGACTGCAGATGGTGGAAACCAGAGTCTAGATTAGAGTGGTGCTGGAAACGCACAGCAGGTCAGGCAGCATCCAAAGAGCAAGAGAATCGATGCTTCGGGCAAAAGCCCTTCATCAGGAATGGAGGCAGGGAGCCTCCAGGGTGGAGAGATAAATGGGAGGGAGGGGGGGATGGGGCTGGGGAGAAGGTAGCAAAGAGTACAATAGGTGAATGGGGTTGGGATGAAGATGATAGGTCAGAGTGGAGGGTGGAGCAGAAAGGTGGGATGGAGATTGGCAGGTAGGACAGATCATGAGGACGGTGCTGAGCTGGAAGTTAGGAACTGGGGTAAGGTAGGGGGAGGAGAAATGAGGAAACTGGTGAAGTCTACATTGATGCCTTGGGGTTGAAGTGTTTTGAGGCAAAAGATGAGGCGTTCTTCCTCCAGGCGTCGGGTGGTGAGGGAGAGGCGGTGAAGGAGGACCAGGACCTGCATGTTCAGTAGAATGGGAGGGGGAGTTGAAATGTTGGGCCACGGGGCGGTGGGGTTGGTTGGTGTGGTGTCCCGGAGATGTTCCCTAAAGCGCTCTGCAAGGAGGCGCCCAGTCTCCCCAATGTAGAGTAGACCGCATCGGGAACAACGGATACAATAAATGATATTGTTGGATGTGCAATTATTTGGGATAGTCATAGTATAAAGGGGTTAAAGGAGGCAAATTTCCTGAAATACATTGAGGAGAACTTTTAATATCAATGTGTAGAAGTCAGAAGTCACATGGCACCAGGTTATAGTCCAATAGATTTATTTGAAATCACAAGCTTCAGAGTATGAAAAGTCCAATAGGGGAAGGTGCAAGGCAGGACTTAATTTTGGGGAATGAAGCCAGGCAAGATGTTTGAGATTACAGTGAGGAGCATTGGAGGAATAGCAACCGCAACACCATATGTTTTCAGTATGTTATGGAAAAAGATAAAGATGGTCTGTGAGAAAGGGTTTTGGATTAGATTTTATTAAAATATGGCAGTATTTGGCAAAAGTAGACTGGGCACCGCTACTTGAGGGTAAATCTACAGCAGAACAGTGGGAGGCAGTCAGAAAGATACTGAGGAGAATACATGCCCAACATGTTCCCTTTAGAGTGAAGTGTAAGAACAAGCCCAGAGAACCCGGATGTGTAGGAATATTCAGGACTGGATAAAAAGGAAAAGAGAGACAGGTACAGGGGGAACAAAACAACAGAGGCCCAAGAATATAGGAAGTGCAGGGGGGTTGGGAGAGCTCAGTGGAGCAATTAGGAGAGTAAAAAGGAGTGAGGAAATGCTGGAAGGTAAGATGAGGGAGAATCCAAATTAATCTGCATAGGGGAAGAGAATAACCAGGGAAAGAGTAGGATCCATTAGGGATCAAGGGAACAATCTGTTTGCGATGTTGAAGAACATTGGTAGAGTGTTAAGTGAGCATTTCATGCCTCTCTTTACCCAGGAGAGGATGGATGCAAGTACAACATTTGAGAAGATGGACTGTCAGGATTTTGAGCAGATTAATACAGAAGTGTGGAGGTATTGGATGCTTTGGCAGATTGAAAAGTGGACAAAATCCCCTGATTCAGATGAATTGTATCCCAGGCTGCTGCAGGAGACGAGGCAGGAAATTACAAGGGCTTTGATCCTTTTTTCTAAAGACTCTCCCTGGCCACAGGGGAGGTTCTGGAGAACTAGAGGACAGCTAATGCGATTCCACTTTACAAGAAGGGTAGTAAAGTTGACCAGGGAACTATACACCAGTGAGTCCCACATCAGTGGTAGGGAATCTGTTGGAGAAAATAGTGAAGGAGAAAGTTAATCCCCATTTAGAGAGGTAAGGTTTTCAGGGATAGTCAGGCTTTCTTTGTCTAAGGGAGGTCATGCCGAACAAATCTGGAATTTTTCCAGTAGGTAACCATGTATGTGAATGAGGGAAGGGCAGTTGATGTAGTTTATTAGGATTTCAGCAATGCCTTTGACAAGGTTACACATGGGAGATTGATAAAGAAGGTAAAAGATAACTTGGCAACTTGGATCTAAAATCAGCTTAAAGACAGGTGACAGAGGGTAGTTGTAGAAGGCCATTTGTGTGACTGGAGCACAGTGTGCAGTGGTGTACCACAGGGATCAGCGTGAGGTCCTTATTGTCTGTGATATTCATCAATGACGGAGATGAGAGTGTACAGGGAGGATATTAAGTTAGTTTGCAGCTAACACAAAGATTGGCCGGGTGGTTGACAGTGAGGAGGAAAGTGTTCGGTTACAGGAGGATATAAGTGGATTGGTCAGACAGATCAATGGCAGATGGAATTTCACCCTGATAAATGTGAGGGGATGCACTTTGGATGAAAGAACAAGACAAGAGGAGTATGTAATGAATGGCAGGACACAATGAAGTTCAGAGGGATCATGGGGAGATTATTCACAGATCCCTGAAGGGGGCAGAACAGGGTAAAAGGGTCATTACAAAGGCAGACAGGATACATTCCTTTATCAGTCGAGGCATAGACTGTCAGAGCAGGGAGGTGATGTTGCAGTTGCACAAGACTTTGATCAGGCCACAGCTGGAGGACTGTGCGCAGTTCTGCTCCCCACACTATAGGAATGATGGGGGGGTGGGGGGGGGGGGGGAGGGGGGAGGAGAGATTCACTAGGAAGGTGCCTGGGATGGAACATTTCATCGATGAAGCGAAGCTGGGTAAACTCAGGTTGTTTTCTTTGGAGTAGTGAAGGTTGAAGGGGGGCCTGACTGAGGTGTATAAGGTTATGAGGGGCATGGACAGGTGGAGAGAAAGCAGCTGTTCCCCTTAGTTGAAGGGTGAATAGCAAAGGGGCATAATGTTAACTTTAAAGGCAGGAGGTTTAGAGGGAATGTGAGGAAACATTTTCACCCAGACGGTGCCTTGGAAGGAAGTTGAAAAATACTTTAAAAAGTACTTGGGTGAGTTCTTGAAATGTCGTAATATTCAAAGCTATGGGTCTAGTGCAAGGAAAGTGGGGCTAATGTAGGTTGATGTGTATTTTTGGTGATACAGACTGTCGAGATTGTAACAAGGTCAGCTAGGTGACCTCACAGAATATGAGTTCCCTGATTGTTAACCTGGTCCAGTCAGGGAGTCCTGACACAGGAGTGTCAGAGGTTCTGTTCACACTGTGAGCTGGCTCTGAGGAAGCCAGACCAGTGTCAAGTGCTAAACACCTGTAAATAAAAGGCAACTTGCTGATAGGATACTGGCCTGACTGGAGTTAATTCACAGACGTGATGGGTTCTGTACTCTATGATTCTAGGATTCACCCAAAGCAATTTATTTTTGTCCAGTCCATCCCACTGCTTTGTTATGATAAACAAGGCACCCTAAAGGCTCCTTAATTCCTGCAAAGCCAGCCCCAACATTTCAAATCTTTCTCTCATTTAGCTGGTTCCTCACATTAAGCATCATCCTATTGACTCTATGCAGCTGCGTGTCTAAAGCTTAGATTTCCTTTCTTTAGCATGAAACCCAGTGCATTGAGACATTACTGAAGTGTAACTTCCCCATCGATGGATCCTCAGAATTGATTGAGTTTAAAATGTAAATCTCACACTGCATTAATTTGCACATTCTCAGATTCCACCACAATGAATCCAGTTTATCTGGGGCAGTGGTAATGATTTTGTGAAAGCCATGAGACAGAGTTGGACATAGCTGAAAGGTTCAACCCCCCCCCCCCCCCCCCCCCCCCCCCCCTAAATCTCAACACTAATCCTACATCAGGAGTCCAGATTGAACATTCTCGTTGGGTCAGGCAGTTAACTCTTGATGTTATTTCGGAGAACACATGAGAACATCGGACATAGGAGTTGCAGGAGGTCAGACAGCTCCTTGACTCTGCTGCAGCATCATTCAAATGATCCTGGCTGGTCTTCAAGGTCTACTCCACTGCCATGTCCCCACATCCCCTGAGTCTCTTAATGTTCATAGATCTTACCTATCTCTGCCTTCAATATCCTCAACATCTCAGCATTCACAGCTCCCTAGGGCAGGGAAATCCAGATTCACAACTGTCTGAGTGAAGACATTTCTCTTCCTCTAAGGTTGGAGAGTGGCGATGGCTTGTGCCCAGGACTGTGCCAATGCTACCAGCTCCTGAAAGGTAGACCAGCAGCTGAGGGTTTCCCTAGCTCTGAGTGACACTTATTCATTTCCAAGATCAAGTGCTCATTCTGTGACAAACTACTTACATCAATTTCCTACCTCCTTACATCTACCTCTACTTCCTTCTGATCTCTTTCTACTGTCTCCACCTGCTTTGTATTTAATATCCTATCTTCTTCCCCTGACTAATGTCCTCTTGCTGCTGCCATCTTGTATTTCCACCTCCTTCTCTAACATTCTGCCTTCTCCCCTATCTCAGAGACCAAATCCTGCTGCTGCAGCCCTGTCCAATTCCCTCAGCTATGGATCTGAAATGAATCTGTGCTTCATCCAAACTGTTCATTTCCTCTGTTTCCGCAGGTTAACCTTGAACACAATGGAGGATTGTGAGGTGTATGAAAGGGACTGTAAAGAAGCCGTCTCCCCATCTTTTCTCAGAGGGATCTCTTCCATCCTGACCCTCCTTGAACTTGCAGTCAGTGCGGGAACAGGGGATCTCAGCGAGGCCAGCAGCAAACAATTCAAGATTGAGATTGAATCTGCACTACGAGAGATCCTGTCAGCGGAGGAGGCTGCGAGTAGGATTGTTGATGACGTCGACGCAAGTTGTGAGAAGCTGATGGTTCAGCACGGCAAATTGAGCAAGGAGCAGAAGGAACTGCAGAAATGCCTCAAGTGCACGCAGGATCAGTTGGTGGAAGTAGAGGACCAGAGGAAACGGACTGAGGGGCAGCTCCAGGCAGCTGCTGTGTCTCTGAAGCAAATGGAACAGACCCTGAGGGGAGCCAGAGCCAAAAAGGGAGAAAAACAAACGGGGAGAGACATAGGAATTGGCCTGAGTTTTGTTATCCCCTGCATCGGTAAGATGTTTATAAAGAGAATTAAATATTATTTTTACAACGATTCAACATAACACATATAACATAGAGTCGTAGAGATGTACAGCATGGAAGCAGACCCTTCAGACCCTTTACTCAGAGAGCCGTGAGTTCATGGAATGCCCTGCCAGTAGCAGTGGTGGACTCTCCCTCTTTATGGGCATTTAAACGGGCATTGGATAGGCATATGGAGGATAGTGGGCTAGTGTAGGTTAGGTGGGCTTGGATCGGCGCAACATCGAGGGCCAAAGGGCCTGTACTGCGCTGTATTTTTCTATGTTCTATGTTCTATGTAACCCGTCCATGCTGACCAGATATCCCAACCAAATCTAGTCCCACCTGCCAGCACCCGGCCCATATCCCTCCAAACCCTTCCTATTCATATACCCATCCAAGTGCCTCTTAAATGTTGCAATTGTACCAGCCTCCACCAGTTCCTCTGACAGCTCATTCCATACATGTACCACTCTCTGCGTGAAAAAGTTGCCCCTTAGGTCTCTTTCATATCTTTCCCCTCTCACCCTAAACCTATGCCCTCTAGTTCTGGATTCCCCGACCCCAGGGAAAAGACTTTGCCTATTTATCCTATCTATGCCCCTCATATTTTTGTAAACCTCTATAAGGTCCCCAGCCCCAGCCTGTTCAGCCTTTCCCTGTAGCTCAGATCCTCCAACCCTGGCAACATCCTTGTAAATCTTTTCTGAACCCTTTCAAGTTTCACATCTTTCCGCCACCCAGTTCCTGATCGCTCCTTGGACAATGAAATCCCTTGAGATGTCAGACCTTAATTATTCCAACAGATTCCTCACCACCTTTCACCTTCAATTCTCGAGGGGTTTGAACTCGTATAGAATTCTGCTGCTGTTATCCTAATGCAAACCAAACTCCTCTGATAATTCATCCCCTTACTCACTGGACTACATTAGCTCCCAGTGAAACAACACCTCAATTGTAAAATTCTCAGTCTTCCATTTAAACCCCTCTCTGGGCTCACACCTTTTATTTCCTGTAACATTGCCCAGTCCCATGACCCTCCATGATCTCTCCATCTGTCAAAGTCGAGCCTCGTGCATTCCCCACTTCAGTCACTCCATCACTCCTGACCATACCTTCAGCTGTCTGGGCCCCTTGCTTTGAAATTTCCAGAAGACCATATGCTGTGTGAGGAGTAGGCCATTCATCCCATCAAGTCTACATCACCATTCAATGAGATTATGTCTGCTCTGATAATCCTCAACTCCATTTTTCTGCCTTTTCCCCTTAAACCTCAACACCCTTACTGATTACATATCTTATACTTAGCAACCCAACCTCATTAACCCTCTCTGGTGAAGAGTTCTACACATTCAGTACTCTCTGCCTTAAAGGTGCAACCCCTTATTCTGAGGTGATGCCCTCTGATCCTAGACTCTCCCACAAGAAGAACCAAACTTTCCACATCTATCCTGTCAAGCCCCCTCTTGGAATCTTGCATGTTTCAATAAGATTGTCTCTCATTGTTCTAAACTTCAGTGAGTGCAGACACAATCTACTCAACCTCTCCTCATTAGAGAGCCCCTCCACACCGGTATCAACCTGGTGAACCTTCTCTGGACTGTCTCCAATGCCAATATTCTTTCCTTGGATAAGTGGGTCAAAACTGCCCACAATATTCAAGGTGTGGTCAAGTTAGTGCCTTGTATATATTTAGCAAGACCTCCCTATTTTTAAAGGCAGAAGTAGGTACTGCAGATGCTGGAGATTAGAGTCAAGATTAGAGTGGTGCTGGAAAAGCACAGCAGGTCAGGCAGCATCCGAGGAGCAGGAAAATCGATGTTTTGGGCAAAAGACCATTCCTAGTGAAGGACTTTTGCCCGAAACGTCAATTTTCCTGCTCCTCAGATGCTGCCTTGACCTGCTGTGCTTTTCCAGCACCACTCTAATCTTGACTCTAATCTCCAGCATCTGCAGTACCTACTTCTGCCTTTAAAAATAGGGAGGTCTTGCTAAATATAGACAAGGCACTAACTTTTCCAGCACCATTCTAATCTTGACTCCCTATTTTTATATTCCATTCTGTTTGAAATACAGGCCAACTCTTTATTTGAGATTAGATTAGATTCCCTACAGTATGGAAACTTGCTCTTCGGCCCAACAAGTCCACACCGACCTTCCGAAGAGTAACCCACCCAGACCCGTTTCCCTCTGACTAATGCACCTAAAACTACGGGCAATTTAGCATGGCCAGTTCACCTGATCTGCACATCTTTGGACTGTGGGAGGAAACAGGAGCACCTGGAGGAAACCCACACAGACACGGGGAGAATGTGCAAACTCCACACAGACAATCGCCTGAGGCTGGAATCGAACCTGGAATCCTGGTGCTGTGAGGCAGCAGTGCTAACCACTGAGCCACTGTGCCATCCCTATTACCCACAGACCTTGGATGCCAGATTTTTGTGATTGAGGCATGAGGTCCCTCAAATCCCTCTGCTCTGAAACTTTCTGTAGTCTTTCTCCATTTAAGTAATATTCTGCTTCTCTATTCGTCCTGCCAAAGTGCATTGACTCACATTTTCCCATGTTATATTCGATCTTCCAAGTCCTTACCATTTAACCTCAATATCCCTCTGCAGATGCAATGTGTCACCCTCACCAGCATTTCCTCGAGTCTTTCTTATCGCTGTGTAGGTCTCTCTGAGGTCTGAGTGTCACAGTGACCTCTGGAACTGCCAGTCAATCTCACAGTCGGTCTCTTGATGCTGTGAGTGGGTTATCAGAGCTTCAAGGGGATGTTAGTCTTTGCTGTCCCACCTATTTTTGTGTCATTTACAAACTTGGCTGCAGTATGTTCACTTTCCTCATCCAAATCATTCATTTGTATTGTAAGTAATTGTGGCCCAGCACTGATCCCAGTGGAACTCCACTAGTTACAAGTTGTTGTCCTGAAAATATCTTTTTTATCCTATCTCTTTGTCTTCTATTCATTAGCCAATCTTTTATCCAATATATTATCCCCAATACCATGGCATTTATCTTATCATGTAGCTTAATGTGTGGCAACTTGACAACTTATGTTTGGAAATCCAAAGATAATACACCTACTGGTTCACCTTTATCTATACAGTTTGCTACTTTCTCAAAATCCTCCATAAACCTCTCTGCCTCACTATCTCTCACCAGATTGAAGATACTCCTTAAAACCTATAACTAAAAACAGAGCGGAGAGTAACAGGGGACTTTAACTTCCCCAATATTGACTGGGAATACTACAATTCAAGTAGCTTAGATGGGACAGTTCTTGTTCAATGTGTGCAGGGTGGTTTTCTGACACAGTATGTAGACAGGCCAACAAGGGGCGATGCCATATTGGATTTGGTACTGGGGAATAAACCCGATGGGGTGACTGATTTGGAGGTAGGTGAGCACTTTGGCGATAGTGACTATAATTTGGTAATGTTTACAATAGAGCTGAAAATGTGTTGCTGGAAAAGCGCAGCAGATCAGGCAGCATCCAAGGAGCAGGAGAATCGACGTTTCGGGCATGAGCCCTTCTTCAGGAATGAGGAAAGTGTGTACAGCAGGCTAAGATAAAAGGTAGGGAGGAGGGACTTGGGGGAGGGACGTTGGGAATGCGATAGGTGGAAGGAGGTCAAGGTGAGGGTGATAGGCCGGAGTGGGGGTGGGGGCGGAGAGGTCAGGAAGAAGATTGCAGGTTAGGAAGGTGGTGCTGAGTTCGAGGGATTTGACTGAGACAAGGTGGGGGGAGGGGAAACGAGGAAACTGGAGAAATCTGAGTTCATCCCTTGTGGTTGGAGTGTTCCTAGGCGGAAGATGAGGTGCTCTCCCTCCAGCCATCGTGTTGCATGGATGGCTGGAGGAAGAACACCTCATCTTCCGCCTAGGAACCCTCCAACCACAAGGGATGAACTCAGATTTCTCCAGTTTCCTCGTTTCCCCTCCCCCCACCTTGTCTCAGTCCCAACCCTCGAACTCAGTACCACCTTCCTAACCTGCAATCTTCTTCCTGACCTCTCCGCCCCCACCCCCACTCCGGCCTATCACCCTCACCTTAACCTCCTTCCACCTATCGCATTCCCAACGCCCCTCCCCCAAGTCCCTCCTCCCTACCTTTTATCTTAGCCTGCTTGGCACACTTTCCTCATTGAGGTAAAAACAATGGCTTGCAGATGCTGGAAACCAGATTCTGGATTAGTGGTGCTGGAAGAGCACATCAGTTCAGGCAGCATTCAAGGAGCTTAGAAATCGTTGTTTCGGGCAAAAGCCTTTCATCACTTTCCTCATTCCTGAAGAAGGGCTCATGCCCGAAACGTCAATTCTCCTTCTCCGTGGATGCTGCCTGACCTGCTGCGCTATTCCAGCAACACATTTTAGGCTCTGATCTCCAGCATCTGCAGTCCTCACTTTCTCCTAATGTTTACAATAGCAGTGGGCAAGGCTAGGTATATACTGTGGGGAAAGAGGTATAACTGGGGGAAAGGCGATTATGATGTGATTAGGCAAGATTTAGGATGCATAGGATGGGGAAGGAAACTGCAGGGGACACACTTGAAATGTGAAGCTTATTCAAGGTCCAGCTACAGCGGGTCCTTGATAAGTATATACCTATCAGGCAGGGAGGTGGTTGTCGAGAGAGGGAGGCATGTTTTACTAAAGAAATTGAAGCTCTTGTCAAGAGGAAGAAGAAGGCTTACATTAGGATGAGATGTGAAGGCTCAGTTAGGGGGCTTGAGCGTAAGCCAGAAAAGATCTAAAGAGAGGGCTAAGAAGAGCCCGGAGGGGGCATGAGAAGTTGTTGGCAGTTAGAATCAAGGAATCCCTAAGGCCTTCTATAGGTATATCAGGAATAAAAGAATGACTAGAGCAAGATTAAGGACAATCAAAGATAGTAGTGGAAAGTTGTGTGAAGAATCTAAGGACATAGGGGAATCGCTTATCAGTATTCACATTGAAAAAAGGCAATGTTAGTGAGAGTATGGAGATACAGGCTACATGATTAGATGGGTTTGTGGTTGACAAAGAGGAAGTTTTAGCAATTTTAGAAGATCTGAAAATAGGTAAGACCCCTGGGCCAGATGGGATTTATCCTCAGATTCTGTGGGAAGCCAGGGAGGAGATAACTGAGCCTTTGGCTTTGATCTTTATGTCATCATTGTCGACAGGAGTAATGTCAGAAGACTGGAGGATAGTAAATGTTGTTCCCTTGTTTAGGAAGGGGAATCAGGACAGTGCTGGTAATTATAGGCCAGTGAGCTTTACTTCGGTTGTGGGTAAGGTGTCGGAAAAGGTTATAAGAGATAGGATTTATTATCATCTGGAAAGAAATAATTTGATTAGAGATAGTCAACACTGTTTTTTGAAGGGTAGGTCATGCCTCACTAACCTTATTGAGTTCTTTGAGAAGGTGACAAAACAGATGGCTGAAGGTAAAGCGATTGATGTGGTCTATATGTACTTCAGTAAGGCGTTTGATAAGGTTCCACACGGTAGGCTAGTGCACAAAATATGGAGGTTCAGGATTGTAGGTGATTTAGCGGTTTGGATCAGAAATTGGCTAGCTGAACGAAGATAGAGAGTGGTGGTTAATGGGAAATGTTTATCCTGGAGCTCAGTTACCAGTGGTGAGCTGCAAGGATCTGCTTTGGGGCCACTGCTGTTAGTCATTTTTATAAATGATCTGGATGTAAGCGTAGAAGGATAGGTTAGTAAATTTACGGATGACACTAAGGTAGGCAAAGTTGTGGATAGTGCCGAAGGATGGTGTGGGTTACAGAGGGACATAGATAAGATGCAGAGCTGGGCTGAGAAGTGGCAAATGGAGTTTAATGCAGAAAGGTGTGAGGTAGTTCACTTTGGAAGAAGTAATAGGAATGCAGAGTACTAGGCTAATGGTAAAATTTTTGGCAGTGTTGATGAACAGAGAGATCACAGTGTCCAGGTACATAAATTCCTGAAAGTTGCCACCCAGGTTGATAGGGTTGTTAATAAGGCATATGGTGTGTTGGTGTTTAGTGGTAGGGGAATTGAGTTTCAGAGCCACAAGGTCATGTTTCAGCTGTATAAGACACTAGTAAGGCCACACCTGGAGTATTACATACAGTTCTGGTCATCCCACTATAGGAAGGATGTGGAAGCTTTGGAAAGGGTTCACAGGAAATTTACGAGGATGTTGCCTGGTATGGAGGGAAGGACTTACAAGGAAAGGCTGAGGGAACTAAGGTTGTTTTCGTTGGAGACAAGAAAGTTGAGAGGTGACTTAATCGAGATGTATAAGATAATCAGAGGGTTAGATAGTGTGGACAGTGAGAGTCTTTTTCCTTAGTTGGTGAAGGCTAACATAAGGGAATATAGCTTTAAATTGAGGATGATAGATTTAGGACAGACTCAGAGAGTAGTGGGCGTGTGGAATGGCCTGCCAGCAACAGTAGTAGACTTGCTGATGTTAAGGGCATTTAAATGGGCATTGGATATACAAATGGATACTAATGGAACAGTGTAGGTTAGATGGGCATCAGATTAATTTCACAGGTTGGCACAATATCGAGGGCCAAAGGGCCTGAACTGTGCTGTAACATTCTATGTTCGATGTAAAAGGTGCTCAGAATCCCAGTAGGTTTGGCAGTATCTATGTTGAGAGAAAAAGACTTATCATGTTGAGCTGATTGATGCTTCTGAAAATGACAGAACCTTTGATCGTATTCCTCCTAATGTTATTTGGTGTCAGGGGTTTCCTGTGAAGCTCTCTCAAATATTTTACAATGTAAAGGGATATACTGTACATAGAGGAAGCCCTGTGGCTCTTGTTCACAAACTGGTCAGGGTGATCTTCCTGGTGTACTGACTAACATTTAGTCTACAATTGACATCTCAAAAATAGATGTTTTTGGTCATTACCACATGCAATCTCACAATCCATATGGGTTTGAAACACAGGGAAAAGATTACAAACCAGGACAAGATTCTTAAATTTCATGTTGTGTGAGTTTCTTGTGGAATTGTGGAATGATAGGCTTTTGGTGAGACTGATCACCAATGAACAGCTTTGGGGGAATTTCTGAGTTTGGAATGTGTGATACCTCAGAATGTAATACTAGTTTTGAGTAGAAATTTGTTGATTGATTCTCACTGGGGTTAGAAGATGCTGGTTGTGATCAGTAAGAGGAACAGTATTGGGCATTTTACAACAGAGGATTGTCTGTCACTTTAGCCTGAGAGCTGTTTTCGGTTTTCCCTCCAGGGATCCCCATGGCTGTTGCCTTTGAGAAGGAGCGACTGTACAGGAAGTCTGAAGTGGACATAGCTGTGGAGGATCTCTCCCAGGTGAAAGCGAGCGTCATAAAGGATGAGGAGGAATTGGAGAAACTCACCCGTCAGTTCCCTGAGCTGGAGAAGAAAAGGGATGAGACAGCAGAGAGTCTGAGTGTGGTGAGGGCAGAGTTACTGAAGTTCAAAAGATCCCGGGCTGCATTGGCCAATGTACAGTGTAAACTCAGGAACTGTTACCAACACCTCTCAGCTCTACACGGGCGAGTGAGTGCGTTGAAAGCTCAGGCACAGCACATGTACAGCATGGCTCCCCTGATCCCATTTGTAAGGGAAACCTGTGCACAAGCTCAGCTAGAAGGTCCAGGCACTGAGCTCGTGCTGACTGGCTCACAGATCCACAAGGTCATCGAGAGTGTAAGAGTCATGCTGCCCAAACTGAAGGAGCCTAACCTTTCAGACATTGCCAGTTATATGTAACCTTCTTTCAAAATGTTTCTTAATCAGAATGAAAAGACATGTGATTATGGAGTAATAACCAGGTAGATCAGCTGCAAATGAGCATAGGAACTGAAGTAGGTCATTGAGTCGCAGAGTACAGCAGGCCATGATGCTTATGCTGACACTTCCAATTGACTGTCCTTCTCACCTTGCTGTTTCTCTCTTTATTTTAAATAAATGTATATAAAACCCATTTCATTGGTTGACCTATACCTTAATTTCCATCGAGCCACCTCCACTCTGGATTGTTTGAGACAACTCATCCCACCAGCCCCCCCAAAAAACACACTGTCTCTCTCTCTCTCTCTCACACACTCACACATACACACACACACACACACACACACACACACATTCGACTCTCTCTCACACACACAGTTCTCTCACACACACATTCTCTCACACACAATCCCGCTCTCTCACACACATGCTCACTCTCTCACACACTTGTCCTTAAACACACACCCTCTCACATGCACACTTACACACATACTCTGTCTCTCTCAGACACACACACACAGAGCCGATTTGCAATGGAGAGCAGATTTCTAGTGCTGTATGATGTGGGAATATTTCTGGCTTTTTTTGTTAAAACCATGTTGAATGTGTGTCTGGGGGGGAGTGAGGGAGGAGGGTGTTGGAGATTTGGGATCTCATGAACCAACCTGTTCAAGTCACTGGTTACAGTGATGGATGGATCTGCGATTTGAGGGGCCGGGGATGGGGTGGGGGTGGGGGGGGGGGTGGAATCAGGAGGAAGGGGTGAGATGGACAATCTGCAGCAGGTTTTGGTGAGGATGTGGTGATGTTAAAAGATTGGTCAGGAACACCTCCCAGCTCCACCTTCAGTGAGGTACATTTTTTAAAGTTTGCCTTCAAAGGGACAGGAGGCAAGTGGTCAATAACTGCCCTTCAAGGGCTCTTTTCCCACTTCTCCTCACAACTGCCAGGACTGGCTTCCTCAGGACATCCCAGTCTGACAACGAAGCACTAGACTGGCCACCTCACCCATGCAAAGATCCTGAGGACTGTTCCAGATCTCAGGAATCTCTGTGTTTGTCCAGACAGGCATGATAGAGAGATTGTGTTCAGCACATGTTTCTTCTTCATCATATTGCAGCACTGAAACAGAGATATATAGAAACATATACGCAGGGAATCATAGACACATAGATAGATAGAAGCATACATGTATAGATACATGGATACATAGATACATGGATAAATAGATACATAGAAACATTGAATCATAAACATTGATACATAGAAATATATACAGAGAGAAACTTAGCATCATGGAAAATAAATAACTGGAAACATTGAAACGTAGAAGATAGGGGCAGGAGTAGGCCACTCGACCCCCTCGGGCCTACTCCACCATTCAGTATGATCATGGCTGATCATCAAGATCAATACCCTAAATTGCCATCCTCTCCCCTCCCATCTCTTGACCCCTTTAGCCACAAGAACTATATCTACCTCCTTCTTGAAAACACATATTGTTTTGGCCTCAACCACTTTCTGTGGCAATATATTCCACTGGCTCACCAGGTGAAGACATTTCTCCTCATTTCAGTCTTAAAAGGGTTTCCCCTAAACCTTTAAACTATGACTCCCAGTTCTGTAGTCCCCCACCATCCTTCCTGCATCTAACCCGATTAATCCTGTTTGCATCTTCCAGGTTTCTGTGAGATCCCCGCGTACTCCTAAACTCCAGTATATCCAATCCTGATTGACTCAATCTCTCCTCATACATCAGCCCTGCCATTCCATGAATCAGTCTGGTAAACCTTTGCTGCACTCCCTCTGTAGCAAGCAAATCCTTCCTCTGGTAAGGAGACCAAAATTGCTCAAAACGTTCCAGATGTGGTCTCACCACCACCCTGTGTAATTGCAGAAAGACATTGCTGCTCTTGCACTTGAATCCTCTCACTATCAAGGCCAAAATACAGTTTGCCTTCTTCACTGCCTGCTGCCCCTACATGCTTACTGTCAGCAAGTGGTGCATGAGGACACCCAGGTCTCAATGAACATTCCCCTCTCTCAATTTATTGCCACTAAAACAATAATCTTCCTTCCAATCTTTGCTACCAAAGTGGATAACTTCACATTTTTCCACAACTTGCTACAAACAAAGAGACCTTCGGATACAGGTGCATAATCCCTTGAAAGTTGACTCATAGGTAGTCAGGATAGTGAGGAAGGCACTTGGTATGCTTTCCTTTATTGGTCAGTGCATTGAGTACAGGAGTTGGGAGGTCATGTTGCAGCTGTACAGGACATTGATTAGGGCACTTTTGAAATACTGTGTACAATTCTAGTCTCCTTGCTATTAGAAAGATGTTGTTAACCTTGAAAGGGTCAGAAAAGATTTACAAAGCTATTACCAGGGTTGGAGCTACAGAAAGAGGTTGAATAGACTGGGACTTTCTTCCCTGGAGCATGACCTAATAGATGTTTATAAAATCATAAAGAGCTTAGATAGGGTGAATAGCCAATGTCTTTACCCCAGTGTGAGTGAGACCAAAACCAGAGGGCAATGGTTTAAGGTGAGGGAGGGGAAAGATTTAAAAGGGACCTAAGGGGCAATGTTTTCATACAGAGGATGGTGTGTGTATGGAATGAGCTGCCAAAGATGGAGGCTGGTACAATTACAGCATTTAAAAGGCTTTTGGATGAGTATATGAATAGGAAAGTTTTAGAAGGATATCGGCCAAATGCTGTCAAATAGGATGAGATTGGAAGACTTTGATTCTACTGTCTGTTTCTGTGCTGTATAACAAATAACTCTATATACTATGCATTTACCCACTCACTCAGCCCTTTCAAATCACACTGCAATATCTTTACACAGCTCACCCTCCCACCCAGCTTTGTGTCATTTTGAGATATTACATTTAGTTTCCTTCATCTAAATCATTAACATGACTAGCTGGGTCCCAGGACTGATCCCCTCTCGTCATTGCCTGCCATGCTCTTTTCCACTTGGGAAACATGTCCAGTTCTAGGCCTATTCCCTTTGTGTTGTGTGAAGTGTTGGACAGGATATGAAAAAGATTCATGGGAATGCCTCCAAGGTTGAGGAACCTCAGTGACATGGATAACTTGGAAACTGTTTCCCATCTAGTAGAGAAAGTGCAAGGACTTTTGAACGAAGTCTTCAAAATCATGAGGGGTCTGGGCTGAGTAGATCAGGAGAACCTGTTCCAACTGAAGGAAGGATAAAGAATGAGACAGATATAGATTTGTGGTGCTTTGCAACAGCAAAATGAGGAGAAACGTTCCCACAGAGAGTGGTTTGGGGTGTGGGTGAGTGTGTGAGAGTGAGTAACTGAGTGAGTGTGTGGGTGTGTGTGAGTGAATATGTGTGGTGTGCACATGTACGTGAGTGTGTGTGTGTGTGTGTGTGTGTAGGAGTGTGTTGTCAGAACAAGTATCTGTCAACAAGAATGTGTGTGAGTGAGAGAGATAGAGTGTGAGACTGTATGAATGTGTATAAGAGAGAGTGTGTGTGAGAGAGAGGGTGTCTGAGTGTCTGTGAGAGAAAAAGAATATGTGTGCATGAAAATGAGAGATAGAATGTGAGTCTGTGTATGTGAGAAAGTGTGTTTGTGAGTGTGTGAGACAGAGAGAGATTGTGAGTGTGTATGAGAGAGAGGTGTGTAAGTGTGCGTGTATGAGTGTGCATGTCTGAGAGACAGTGTGTGTGTTTGTGTGTGACTGTGTGTGTGTGCATCTTTGTGTGTGTGTGCTTGTGTGTGAGAGACAGAGTGTGAGACCATGGTATGAGTATGTGTATAGGGGGATGGGGGGGGGGGGGGGGGGGGGGCGCAATGTGAGGGTACAATTTGAATCGAAGCGTTCCCGAGAGAACGGAATTATTACCTGAAGCAGGAAGAAGGTGCAGTGTTGTGGGGAGAAGGAGAGGGAGTGGCCTGGGGTGGATTGCTCATTCAGAGGGCTGGGGCACAGATAATGGCCCGAATGGCCTCTTTCTGAGCTGTCACAATTGTGTGATTCGGAATGTTCTCTGTAAAACTCGCCTCTGTGACACTGAATGAAGATCAGTCCTGGGAAACTCCTACATTCAACCTCAGCAAATTCCAGTGCCGTTGGCTTGCTAAACACACACTGAGGATCTTTCTTCCTCTTCAACCACTGTTGCCCTCAGTGTTGGCTGAGCTGTTTGTTGGTATTCACTGACAGACAGCAACACTCTCATTTCTCTGCCACGTTGCCAGGCAGCAGTACAATTGGAGTCACCGAGTTAGCACAGATTTCCGTTGTGACTGGTCTGAGCCAGTGGATCTGTACAGTACAGAGTGAGTGAGGAACAAAGGCAGCTCAAGTAATTGCAAAGTTCCTACTTCTGAAGGTGCCATGGGAACACAACCAAGAGAGTTCACTCAAAACGCTGCTGCTGTTTTCAGAGGGGGTTCGTGGAGGGGTGCTTATCTGGGTGAAGTGTCAGGAAGGGAAGGGGATATATGGGTGCGGGTTTCAAGGAGGGACGGGGTATCTGGGTGAAGGTGTCAGGGAGGGCGGGGTTAACTGGGTGAGGGTGTTGGGGGGGTATCTGGGTGAAGGTGTCACAGAGGGAGGAGGTATCTGGGTGAAGTATCAGGGAGGGAAGGGGATATGTGGGTGAGGGTGTCAGGGAGGGAAGGGGATATGTAGGTGCAAGTTTCAGGGAGGGAGGGGGTATCTGGGTGAGGTGTCAGGGAGAGAAGAGGTATCTGGGTAAAGGTGTCACAAAGGGAGGAGGTATCTGGGTGAAGTATCAGGGAGGGAAGGGGATATGTGGATGCAGGTTTCAGGGATGGAGGAGGTATCTGGGTGAAGTATCAGGGAGGGAAGGGGATAACTGGGTGAGGCAGTCAGGGAGGGAGGGGGTTTCTGGGTGAGGGAGTCAGGGAGCGAAGGGTGTTACTGGGTGAGGTAACAGTGGAGGGGTAACTAGATGAGGGTGTCAAGGAGGGAGGGGGGAATCTGCGGGAGGTGTCAGGGTTGGAGGGAGATAGAGTCATAGAAATATACAGCATGGAAACAGACTCTTCGGTCGAACCTGTCCATGCCGACCAGATATCCCAACCCAATCTAGTCCCACCTGCCAGCACCCGGCCCATATCCCTCCAAACCCTTCCTATTCATATACCCATCCAAATGCCTCTTAAATGTTGCAATTGTACCAGCCCCCACCACATCCTCGGGCAGCTCATTCCATACACGTACCACCCTCTGCGTGAAAAAGTTGCCCCTTTGGTCTCTTTCATATCTTTCCCCTCTCACCATAAAGCTATGCCCTCTAGTTCTGGATTTCCCGACCCCAGGGAAAAGACTTTGTCTATTTATCCTATCTATGCCCCTCATAATTTTGTAAACCTCTATAAGGTCACCCCTCAGCCTCCGACGCTCCAGGGAAAACAGCCCCAGCCTGTTCAGCCTCTCCCTGCAGCTCAGATCCTCCAACCTTGGCAACATCCTTGTAAATCTTTTCTGAACCCTTTCAAGTTTCACAACATCTTTCCGATAGTAAGGACACCAGAATTGCACACAATATTCCAAACATGGCTAAACCAATGTCCTGTATAGCCGCAACATGACCTCCCAACTCCTGTACTCAATACTCTGATCAATAAAGGAAAGCATACCAAATGCCTTCTTCGCTATTCTATCTACCTGCAACTCCACTTTCAAGGAGCTATGAACCTGCACTCCAAGGTCTCTTTGTTCAGCAACACTCCCTAGGACCTTACCATTAAGTGTATAAGTCCTGCTAAGATTTGCTTTCCCAAAATGCAGCACCTCACATTTATCTGAATTAAACTCCATCTGCCACTTCTCAGCCCATTGGCCCATCTGGTCCAAATCCTGTTGTAATCTGAGGTAACCTTCTTTGCTGTCCACTACACCTCCAATTTTGGTGTCATCTGCAAACTTACTAACTGTACCTCTTATGCTCACATCCAAATCATTTATGTAAATGACAAAAGGTAGAGGGCCCTGCACCGATCCTTGTGGCACTCCACTGGTCACAGGCCTCCAGTCTGAAAAACAACCCTCCACCACCACCCTCTGTCTTCTACCTTCGAGGCAGTTCTGTATCCAAATGGCTAGTTCTCCCTGTATTCCATGAGATCTATCCTTGCTAAGCAGTCTCCCATGGGGAACCTTGTCGAACACCTTACTGAAGACCATATAGATCACATCTACTGCTCTGCCCTCATCAATGTTCTTTGTTACTTCTTCAAAAAACTCAATCAAGTTTGTGAGACATGATTTCCTTCGCACAAAGCCATGTTGACTATCCCGAATCAGTCCTTGCCTTTCCAAATACATGTACATCCTGTCCCTCAGGATTCCCTCCAACAACTTGCCCACCACCAAGGTCAGGCTCACCAGTCTATAGTTCCCTGGCTTGTCCTTACCACCCTTCTTAAACAGTGGCACCACGTTTACCAACCTCCAGTCTTCCGGCACCTCACCTGTGACTATCGATGATACAAATATCTCAGCAAGAGGCCCAGCAATCACTCCTCTAACTTCCCACAGAGTTCTCGGGTACACCTGATCAGGTCCTGGGGATTTATCCACTTTTAACCATTTCAAGACATCCAGCACTTCGTCGTCTGTAATCTGGACATTTTGCAAGATGTCACCATCAATTTCCCTACAGTCTATATCTTCCAGATCCTTTTCCACAGTAAATACTGCTGCAAAATATTCATTTAGTATCTCCCCCATTTTCTGTGGCTCCACACAAAGGATGCTTTGCTGATCTTTGAGGGCCCCTATTCTCTCCCTAGTTACCCTTTTGTCCTTAATATATTTGTAAAAACCCTTTGAATTCTCCTTAATTCTATTTGCCAAAGCTATCTCATGTCCCCGTTTTGCCCTCCTGATTTCCTACTTAAGTATACATGTCTGGGGAAGATAGTCTGGAGGTGAGATGATAGGTGGATTGTGTCTCAAATGGGTAATTATAATTTTTCATCCATTGTAAAATGAAATAATCTCCCGGGTGGTAAATGTGGAATCGTGGCTCCCTGAAGTTCCATGATTGTCTTTGTTGATGGATCACAGACTGAAACACAGACCGGCTGATGGAACATCTCAGAGACTACCCAATGGGCTTTTCTACAAATGTGAGCATTCGCAGCTTCTAAGACAACAGCAACCTGGAAGCAAATACCAGGGAAGTCAAGCAATAAGTGACTCTGTTTTGTAGAACACTGATCTGCCAAAGGTAGTATCATAGCCACCATGTTTTGGATATGATAAGACGGGCTGTGAGACACCATCTTACAGAACTTTCTGGAATGCTCCTGGGAGTCCATCTGCAGAGAAAGAGAGAGAGAGAGTTCTCAGAAGCTTACAGAAATCAACCCCACTTCTGCCAGAACAGTCAAGGCAATCTTCAAGTGCTGTAATCACAAGAACAAGGGAGCTCTTTAAGTCTCTTTCTCTCTCTCTCTCTCTCTCTCTCTCTGTGTCTCTCTGTCTCTCTCTCTCAAAGCCCACTTCACTGAGACCTCCTGTACCAACAACCTGCTGCTTATTCAACATCAGAAGCCACCAAAGGAGCTGATTTCTGAGTTCAGGATTTCAATGCCTTGACTTTGAGAATAGAATCTGCATGCAAGGAATAAGTTGCAAGGGTAACACATTGGCCCTACTTTCATCATCTTTATTTTCAGTCTGTACATATAAAATATTTGTATCAATGTTTTGCTGTTAACAGCATCACACTTGGTAAATTTTTGATACTTTCAATAAACTAACCATTTGAACAAAAGCAATGTCACTTGTTAGTTTGAAAATTAAGCAATTCAAAGCTAAAAGGGAGTTAAATGAATGAGTCACATTCATGCACCCTCCAAGGACAGATGAGTAGGGGGTATGATGACTGGTAAGGTGGGGAGGTGATGGCCGATTGGTATTATCACTAGACATTAATCTAGAGACCCAGATAACATTCTGTGGACCCCAATTCAAAACCTGCCGTCCTCACCTGGTCTGGCCTATATGTGACTCCAGACCCATGGCAATGTGATTGACTCTCAATTGTCCTCTGAAATGGCCTAGCAAGTCACTCAATTGTACCAATTACTAAACAGTCACAAAGAAATGAAACCAGAGGAGTCACCTGGCACTGACCTAGGCACCAGAAGAGACAATGGCAGAAACTGCCCTGTCAACACTGCAAAGTCCTCTTACTAACACCTGGGGCTAATGCCAACACTGGGAGAGCTGTCTCACAGACAAGCCAAGCTCACAGAATCATACCTTCGAGATAATGTCCCAGACCCCACCATCACCATCCCTAGATATGTTCTGTCCCACTGGCGGGAGAGACCCAGCAGAGGGGGCAGCACAGTGAGATACACTCAGGAGGCATTTGCTCTGGGAGTCCTCAACTCCAGACCTCATGAAGTCTCGTGACTTCAGGTTAGACATGATCAAGGAAACCTCCTGCTGATTACCACGTACATCCCCCTTTGGCTGACAAATCGGTACCCCTCCATGTTGATCAACACTTAGAGGAAGCACTGAGGATGGCAAAGGCAGAAAATGTACTCTGGGTGGGGGATTTCAATGTCCACCATCAAGTGTGGCTCAGCAGCAGCTGAGTGACCTCATTCTTCCCAATCTGTCAGCTGCAAATACATCTGGCCATGGCAGTATGGGTAAGAGTGACCACTGCACAGTTCTTGTGGAGACAATGTCCCAACTTCACTTTGAGAATCCCCTCCATCGTGCTGTGTGGCACTATCCCCGTGCTAAATGGGACAGACTTCAAACAGAACTAGCAGCTCAAGACTGGGCATCCATGAGGTGATGCTGACCATCAATATCAGCAAAATTGTACTCCAGCACAATCTGTAACCTCATGGCCCGACATATCCCCCATTAAACCATTACCATGAAGTAAGGGGATCAACCCTGGTTCAATGGAGAGTGCAGGAGGACATGCCAGGAGCAGCATCAGGTATACCTGAAGGTGAGATGTCAACCTGGTGAAGCCACCAAGCAGGACTACCTGCCTGCCAAATGGCATAAGCAGCAAGTCATAGACAGAGCTAAGCGATCCAACGTATCAGATCTAAACTCTGCAGTCCTCCCACATCCAGGCGTGAATGGTGGTGGATAATTAAACACCTCACTGGAGGAGGAGGCTCCACAAGTATCCCCATCCTCAATGATGGAAGAGCCCAGCACATCAGGGTAAAAGGTAAGACTGAAGCCTTCGCAGCAATCTTCAGCCAGAGGTGCCAAGTGGATGATCCATCTCAGCCTCCTCCAGTGACTCCCTGCATCACAGTTGCCAGTCTTCAGACAATTCGATTCACTCCACGTGATGTCAAGAAATGGTTTGAGACACTGGATACTGCAAAGGCTATGGGCCCTGACAATACTCCAGCAAATGTACTGAAGACATGTGCTCCAGAACTTGCCGCTCCCTTAGCCAAGCTCTTCCAGAACAGGTACAAAACTGCATCTACCCAACAATGTGGAAAATTGTCCAATTATGTCCTGTACCTAAAAAGCAGGACAAATCCAACCCAGCCAACAACTGCCCCATCAGTCTACTCTCTATTATCAGTAAAGTGATGGAAGGTGTCATCAATAGGGCTATCAAGCAGCACCTACTCAGCAATAACCTGCTCAATGACACAGTTTGAGTTCTGCCAGGGTCACTTAGCTCCTGACCCCTTTACAGCCTTGGTTCAAACATGGACAAAAAAGCTGAATTCCAGAGGGGAGGTGAGAGTGACAGCCCTTGACATCAAGGCTGTATTTGACAGAGTATGGCATCAAGGAGCATGAACCAAACTGGAATCAATAGGTATCAGGGGGGCAAACACTCCGCTAGATTGGAGTCATACTTGGCACAAAGGAAGATGGTTGTGGTTGTGGAGGGTCAAGCATCTCAGCTCCAGGACATCTCTGCAGGAGTCCCTCAGGGTAGTGCCCTAGGCTCAATAATCTTCAGCTGCCTCATCAATGATCTTCCCTCGGTCATGAGGTCAGAAGTGGGGATGTTCACTGATGATTGCACAGTGCTCAGCACCACTCGTGATTCCTCAGATACTGAAGCATCCCAGGTTCAAATGCAACAAGATCTGGACAATATCCAGGCACGGGCTGACAAGTGACAAATAACATTCACACCACACAAATGCCAGTGAATGACCATCACCAATAAGAGACAATCTAACCATCCCCGCTTTGATATTCAATGGTGTTACCAAAACTGAACCCCAGCATCAGCATTCTGGGAATTATCATCGACCAGAAACTCAACTGTACTCACCACATATACACAGTGACTACAAGCGCAGGTCAGAGGCTAGGAGTCCTGCAGTGATTAACTGACTCCCTGACTCCCCAAAGCCTATCCACCATCTACAAGGCACAAGTCAGGAGTGTGATGGAATACTCCCTAGTTCCCTGGATGGTGCAACTCCAACAACACTCAAGAAACTTGACACCATCCAGGACAAAGCAGCCCACTTGATTTTGGCATCACATCCACAAGCATCCACTCCCTCCACCAGCGATGCTCAGTAACAGCAGTGTGTACTATCTACACTGCAGAAATTCACCAAAGATCCTCAGACAGCACCTTCAAAACCCATGACCACTTCCATCTGGAAGGACAAGGGCAGCAGATACCTGGGAACACCACCCCCTGCAAATTCCCCTCCGAGCCCCTCACCATCCTGACTTGGAAATATATCACTGTTCCTTCACTGTTGCCGGGTCAAAATCCCGGAGTCAACCCATAGCAAGTGGGTTCAAGAAGGATGTTCACTACCACTTTCTCAAGGGGCAACTAGGGAAGGGCAATAAATGCTGGACCCAGCCAGAGATACCCACATCCCACAAAAGGAAAAGAAAGGCCTTGGTGGCAGGTGGGTGGGGGAGGGTGATGTTTGGGCGGGGGAGGGTGGCAGGTGGGCAGGGAGGGTGATGTTTGGGCGGGGAGGGTGGCAGGTGGGCGGGGAGGGTGATGTTTGGGCTGGGGAAGGCTGTCAGGTGGGCGGGGAGGGTGATGTTTGGGTGGGGGAGGGTGGCAGGTGGGCAGGGAGGGTGATATGTGAGTGGGGGAGGGTGGCAGTGGGCAGGAGAGGGTGGCAGATGGGTGGGGAGGGTGGCAGTGGGTGGGGGAGGGTGGCAGTGGGTGGGGGGAGAGTGGCAGATGGGCAGGGGAGGGTGATGTGTGGGCAGGGGAGGGTGGCAGGTGGGCAAGGGGAGGGTGATGTGTGGGCGGGGGAGGGTAGCAGGTGGTCTGGGGGCGGGTGGCAGGTGGGCGGGGAGGGTGATGTGTGGGCGGGGGAGGGTAGCAGGTGGTCTGGGGGCGGGTGGCAGGTGGGCGGGGAGGGTGATGTGTGGGCGGGGAAGGGTGGCAGGTGGGTAGGGGGAGGATGATGTGTGGGTGGGGGAGGGTGGCAGGTGGGCAGGGGGAGGGTGGCAGGTGGGCGGGGAGGGTGATGTGTGGGTGGGGGAGGGTGGCAGATGGGCGGGGGAGGGTGGCAGATGGGTAGGGGTGGGTGGCAGGTGGGCAGGAGAGGGTGTTGTGTGGGCAGGGGAGGGGGCAGATGGGTAGGGGAGGGTGGCAGGTGGGCGGGAGAGGGTGGCAGTGGGCAGGGCAGGATGATGTGTGGGCAGGGGAGGGTGGCAGACGGGCAGGGGGAGGGTGGCAGTGGGTGGGGGAGGGTGGCAGGTAGGCAGGGGAGGGTGATGTGTGAGCAGGGGAGGGTGGCAGATGGGCGGGGGAGGGTGGCAGATGGATAGGGGTGGGTGGCAGGTGGGCAGGAGAGGGTGTTGTGTGGGCAGGGGAGGGGGCAGATGGGTAGGGGAGGGTGGCAGTGGGCAGGGCAGGGTGATGTGTGGGTAGGGGACTGTGGCAGTGGGCAGGGGAATGTGGCAGGTGGGCAGGGGAGGGTGGCAGTGGGCAGGGTGATAGGGTGGTAGGTGGGCAGGTCGGTCAAATATGAAGTGGAGAAGGAGGACTTTGGGAGGGGTAACAGGCGAATGGAGTCGGGTGGATTTAGGTGGTTGAGATTTAAGAGAGGAGTGCAGTTAGTTTGTGAGGGTGGGGGGTGGGGGGGGTGGGCAAAATTGGGCAGGTGTAGGCAGGGTGAGGAATTCTAGTTATTGTGCAATCAGGAGGTTACCAAGCCATCGAGGGGTCCGTGACAGTGATTGTGGACTTCAACTGTGTTCTTATCCAGGAGTTATACCAAGTTTTCTTCTGTTGGATGTTTACTGGACAACTATCCAGGCAAGTAATTCCACACTGTCTGTAGTCCCCAGCTCTAACTGTCAGTCATTGACTTGTTCTGAGAGCTCTCTGGAGCAGTAGAACTGCCCATTGCCAGCTGAAACCAGCTGCACCCCCAGAGTCTTTGTATTGGAATCTCTGACGGGTTCCCATGGCACATTCAGCCTCTGCTTACACAGACCAGAGCGTCTCAGCAGTAAAACCCCATCTGTCTGCTTTTGTGGTTCACAATTTCACACTGAATACAGGGTTCCAGACAATAGAGGGAAGCAGAGACCAGGTGAACGTGACAGTCAAAGTGGCCATAAGGGTTGATTTAATGAAATACTGCAGGTTACTGACAATGTCACTGCTGTTGATGAAACATGTAAGACTGAAGCTGGTAACAGCCTTCAGGATGTGGGCCTCACACTGTGACCAGAACCATGCCCCAAATTGATCACAACCACAGTCTCACAGAGAGAGCAGCTTATTGAATCCTCAGTTGCCGAGGCTCCTCTGAATATTGTTAAAACTTAAAACAACACATAGGTTTGCTCAACATCTGCCATGGGGAAGATGTGAGAAGCCATTATTAAAAATGTGATGGTCACGCACAGAAAAATTCAAAGCGATCAGGCAGAGTCAAGGTTCCGTAGAAGGGAGATCATGTTTAACCCAACATAAAAATCCGAAGAACTGCAGATGCTGGAAATCAGAAACAAAAACAAAACTTGCTGGAGAAACTCAGCAGGTCTGGCAACAGCTCTGGGGAAGAGAGAGGCAGAGTAAACATGTCAGACCCAGTGACCCTCGTTCAGAACTGTTTAACCCATCCATTGGCGTTTAGTGAAAGTAACATGTTCTGTGGATGAAGGGGAAGGTAAAGTGAGTGGAGAGTATTTACATTTCCAGAATGTACTTAATAATATGCCACATCAAAGGTAATTGTGGAAGATATTGGATTATGTTATAGAGTGTAACACATGGATAGATTAAGGCAGGGAGGTGATTTGACTAATGGGCTTGGTTTTGGAAGTGCCAGAGAGGGCAAAAGAGAGAGGATGGGAAATGGTGAAAAGGATGTGAGGGAAGACAGGAGTGTTGATAGTGAACAAAGAAATGATTGTCTTCCAATGGGCAAGAAAGAGAGAAGCAGGGTTAATAATAGAGAAAAGTTTTCTTTCTGGTCAGCAGCCTCCCACTTGTCCACATTAAACATCACCTGCCAATTTGAAAATTTCTTAACCCTTCATTGCAATTTACTGTCCAACCTATTTCAGTGCCATCTATAAATTTGGGTCTCAGTCCCAACTCTCGAACTCAGCACCACCTTCCTAACCTGCAATCTTCTTCCTGACCTCTCCACCCCCACCCCCACTCCGGCCTATCACCCTCACCTTGACCTTCCTCCACCTATCGCATATCCAACGCCCCTCCCCCAAGTCCCTCCTCTCTACCTTTTATCTTAGCCTGCTGGGCACACTTTCCTCATTCCTGAAGAAGGGCTCATGCCCGAAACGTCGATTCTCCTGCTCCTTGGATGCTGCCTGACCTGCTGCACTTTTCCAGCAACACATTTTCAGCTCTGATCTCCAGCATCTGCAGTCCTCACTTTCTCCGAGAAACTTAACATCCCTGGTTATACAGGGTGGGCAAAAGCTGAGGAGGTGTAGTGGGCTCGGTCAAATAGAGTATCATGACCCTTGAGTGAGATACAGCTTCTGAATTAGAATCTACATGGTAGGAGGTGAGAAACAGGAAAGGAGCAGTGACCTTGTTAAGTCTTTATTATAGAGTTCCAAATAATGGGGAGGAAGTAGAAAGCATTGGTTGGCAGATCATGGAAACCCGCAGGACAGGTAGGATTGTGATAGCTGGTGATGTCAATTACCCTCAGACAGACTGGGGGAAAGGGTAGAGTGTGGGGGTACAAAATGGGGAGAAATCTCTGCAATTGTGCAGGAGAACATTCCGGTCCTACCAGGGAGGGTTCTGAGCTGGGTCTGGTCTGAGGAAATGAGGCAGGCCGAGTGGAGGACGTCTGAGGGGGGGGGGGGGGGGGAGGAAGCATTTGGGAAATAGCAGTCGTGATATAAGAAGGTTCAATATCAAGTTGGAAAAGGATAAAAATCAGTCAAAGATTAAGATGCCAAACTGGGAAAGGGCAGATTTCAAGGGGTCTGAAAATGGAACTGGAGCATGTTGGTTGGAAACACGTTTTGGTGGATAAAATAATGGATGAAAAATCGAATATCAAAAGGGTTGCAAGCCAGGTACATACCCATGAGAAATGAATGTGGGGAATCCAAAGGTAATGACTAAGGATATTGATGGGAAAATAAGGAAGAAAAGGTGGACAAAATGGGATAATATTAGTGACAGAAATCAAGAAGAGTGTCTCAAATGCAGACAAGAGGTTGCAGCTGGAATAAGGAATGCTAAGAGAAAGCGTGAGGAAAGGAGAGCAGGCTGTGCTCAAACAGATAGTTAAATGTCCTTCAAGATTTGTGAAGGACTGAGTGGGACCGACAAGGAACAATGAGGGTAAGCTGCCCACTGAAGCAAAGGATTGGACAGAGGCACTTAATGAATAAAAAATTCGAAAGAACTGTGGTTGCTGGTAATCAAAAACAAAAATAAATTGCTGGAAAAGCTCAGCAGGTCTGACAGCCTCTGTGGAGAGAAATCAGAGTTAATGTTTCAGAACCAGTAACCCCTTTAGCAGCCACCCAGGCTGACCGTTATCCACTCCTTTGTCCAACTGTCCTTCTCTGCCTTTGGGCTCTATCTCCACCTATCATTTACTCCTCACCCCCTCCCCTTACTCTAGCTTCTGAATAGAAACCATCTTTTCCCAAGCTACCATCAGTTCTGAGGAAGGGTCACTGGACCTGAAACGTTATCTCCGACTTCTGTCCACACATGCTGCCAGACCTGCTGAGCTTTTCCAGTAATTTTCACTCAGGTTCTAAATGAATATTTTGCTCCTGTCTTTACCAAATTAGAAACTGTTGATAATGGCCCAGTTAAAAATGTGGGTGTTGAGCAACTGAGCAGTATTGTGATAGATAAAGAAGAGGTGATAGCACTCCAGGTACAGAAGTTGGTGGAACGGGCTCAGATGGGACACATCCTAGATTGCGGAGATAGGCAAGGAGTAAACTGCAGAGGTATTGATGGAAATTTTCCATGCCTCCTTGAACACAGGCTTAGTCCCAGAGGACTGGAAGATTGCAAATGTGACACTGTTGTTTAGAAAGCAAAAGTTAATCCAGGAAACTACTGACCTGTCAGCTTGACATCAATAGCAGGAAAACTGATGGCGGTTGTAATATACACTTAGAGAAAAATATGTTAATACTGGACAGTCAACATGGATTTGTCAAGGGCAGGTCATGTCTGACAGATTTCATTGCGTTCTTTGATGGGGTGATACAGTGGACAAGGGTACTGTTATCAATGTTGCATATTTGAATTTTCAGAAAGCTTTTGATACGATGCTATATGGCAGGTTGTTTAGCAGATTAGACATGTTTGGAATTGATGGGTCCTTGGCAGCATGGAATAGAAGTTGGCTAAAAGGTAGGAAACAGAGGGTCAATATTGATGTGCATTTTTCACATTGGAGACAAGTTTGTTGAGAACAAAGCCTCACAATTTGCAGCTGATCCTAAGCGAAGGAGGAGAGTGAATTGTGAGGATGTTGCCAAGTGACTTCACAGAGATATTGACAATTTGGCCCAATGGGTGGGCACCTGGCAGATCAACTTCAATGCAGAGAAATGGATGGGAATGCATTTTGGCTGGAGAGACAATTCAGGCACAATGGAGGGGGGGGGGGGGGGGGGGGGGGTGGGGGGAGTGGCGCGGTACAGGAGCAGATTCATGTGCATGATTCTCTGAAGATGACAAGGCAAGTTGAAACAATTGTTAAGAAGGTTTGTAGGATCCTTGGGTTTATAATTAGAGGCAAAGATTATAAAAGCAAGCAAGTAATGCTACACCTCTCCAAATCATTGGTCACACCTTGTGTAAGGAAGGCTGTCAAAGCCCTTGAGAGAGTTCAAAAGAGATTTACTACAATGATACCTGGAATGAGGGATTTTAGATACAATGAAAGATTAGAGCAATTAAGCTTCTCCTCCTTGAAACAGAGAAAATTAAGAGGTGATCTGTCAGTGTTTCAGCTTGTCCCTATGGGCTTCCACTGACCTCACTCTCAAACCCTCCCAATGCTTCTCATCCTCTGCATTAGCAAGAGGGAGCCTGGCTGGATTCTGACTGTATAAGACCTCTTTCACAGGATGTGGGCATCTCCTACTGAACCAGGATTTATTTCTGTGAGAAACGAAGCTCACGCACTTCAATAATTTCAGTCCGAGACAAGATCTGAATCAGTATTGTCATTTATTTCGCTCTTGCAAGAGGGTGTGATGTCTACTGTGTACAAAGGCAGTCACACAAACACACACACAGACTGAATTCAACTAGTACACAATATTTATGTAATTTGTTTCTCTTCTCTCCTCCCATTGCTCCTCCCCTGTTTACATCTCCCATTTCTCTAAGACCGGCCCCCATTACTCCTGTTTATCTCTTGCCTTATCCGGCCTTGTCTGTGACAAAATGCTTATTTCTGGCCTCACAAGGCCGTTTGACCTCATCCTGCTGGGGTCCATTGTTAGGTATATCCTCCTTCACTACCATCTGTTTCCCTCACTTGTTATGATCTTATGACCTCATGCCTTCTTGATTGTGGTTTGTTCTTGTTTTTGCAGAAGCGGGATATAGATCCTTATAATTACTGTTTGTACAGGTATATCTAGCTTAACCCCCTCCCCACCTTATCTATTTATCTGTAACATCTACCATTGTTTGCAGGCACATTTCATTCTTGTATGCACATTTTAGCTAATGCAAAAACAATTATGTATTTCCTTCACATAGTTTTCATTCTTGTTGACTCAGCTCTTGGCTGAAACAATTACACACTGGTGTGAGTTCATTTACCTTGCATAAGTAATTATGATTGCAGAAGTAACACTGCTTTACCTATATCCCACATTTCCCCTCCCTACTGGCCCCTTAAACCCAGGGAGTCAATGACGAAAGCTTTGCCAATCCACTGAGTACAATGATTAAACACACAGCTGTGATTCACGATAAACAATAGATATTTATTCTGTTAAAGTGTAATATTCTCTCGATTACAATCAGCCATTGCTGCTGGTTTCTTGTTTGGGAGGTCCAGGGTGAGACTACCTGAATCTCTCTGACTGGTCACACCATGTTCTGGAATGTTCTCGAATTTCCTTCGTTTCTACGCCTCCTCACTCAGCTGGTGAATAGGCAGTGTGAGCTACAAACAACAGAACTGATGGTTACCCTGAGCAACACGCAAACTACAGCAGTACATTGACTTGGGACGTTAGCTGTTTCCTAACTCGATTACACTCTCTATCTCCCTCATTCCTATTTGCTCACTCACACCATCTTTCTCCAGTGTCTCTTACAATTGCTCCCAATTACTATCCACCTATCTATTTATCTGTTGTCAGTTCGTTGGTCTATCCATCTGTTTATCTATCTTTCCATCCATCTACCTGTCTGATTTCCTATCTGTGTATTAATCTATCTGTCCGTCTGTCTGTCCATCCCATCCTTCTTACTTTCTTTTCATTATTTTAAGTAAGGTAGACCGCAGTAAGTCTGGTAGTGTCTGTGGTGAGAGAAATAGAGTTAACATTTTTGGTCAAAGACTTTTCATCAGAATACTGTACAGTCTCTCTCTCTCTCTCATACTAACTCTTTGTCTCGCTTGCTAGCATTCTCACAATTCTCTTTTTCTCAGGGGCTGTCCATGTTTCTTTCTCTCTGCCCTTTGTAGTTCCAGCATTTCTTCCCAAGCTGTCCCCCACTCAGCACCAGGATCTCCACCATCGATGGTGGAAGGAGAAAGATCCATGCCCCCATCCAGTACGCCATTGAAGCTCATGCTGTTAGTGCCAATCTGATCCATAGAGCCAGCCATCCAACCAACTGGGCAAGCCCTGTCCCTCCCAGGTTGCTGTGGCACTGTTACAGGGTGTTGTAGCCTGAGCAGTGGGAGAGGGCCCAGCAAATGGCTGAGCAGGAATCTCTCCTGCTCTCAGCTCCTGCCCTTGGAGTGTGTCAGAAGGGTTTACAAGCTGCTCCTCAGCCTGTTTGACCACACTATGACACATCTTCTTTCATCAGCAAACCTGGAATGGGACTTGAACTTGTAGCTTCCAGTTCAGAGGCAGGGACACTACCCACTGTATAACAACTTCGAGGATTTGTAACACCTCAATAACATTGACTACCAAGACTAATGCATGTGTATGTGTGTGTATGTCTGAGTGTGGAAGGTTGTGTGCAAATGTGTGTGTGTGAGAAAGAGAGACTGTGAGAGTGCATGTGTTGCTTGTGTGCGTGTGTAAGAGATTCTATGTGCAAGTGTGTGTGAGAGTGAGCCTGTAAAAGAGTGTGCGTGAGAGTATGTATGAGTGTATGTGTGAGAAAGTGAGTGAGTGAGAATGTCAGTGACTGTGTGAGATTGTGTGGGTGTGTAAGTAAGAGTCAGTGTGAGTGTATGAGAGTGAGTGTGCATCAGCGTGTGTGAGCGTGCGCGTGTGTCTGTCTGTATGTGAGAAAGAGTGTGTGTGTGTGTGGGATGAGCTGACACAGTTGACTGTACCTTTCCTGTCCTTCTTTATCTGCCTGATGAAGGTCTTTGCTTTGATCACCGCTGCCACGACCAGGACGGCAGTGGAAACAATGGCACCGGCTGCGTACCAGTGTGACCGGATCTCTTTATACCGGGACGCTGGAAAAGAAACAAGATTCCAGAAAAGAGATTCCGCCCACGAAGAAAATTCACTCACCCTAAGAGACCAAGAGCAGACTCGTCGAAGGAATAGATAGATTCCTGGGGATATTCAGTATCCGGGATAGGCCTGGGACACACACACACACAGTGAGGAGTCCAGGCTCACACTGAGACTCCAAGCTGGGTAACACCGTCAGTCCCAGACTGGCCTCACACCAGGGGTCTCCTTGGGCACCTTTAGGCGTGGCGAGAGTTGATTTTGGAAAGGTTAGGGCCTGTTGAGGCCACATACAGGAAGCAATTGTAAATGGCCTAGTGAAAACTATTCTGCACTGAGCAGTTACTAGGCTCCAGTTAGAACTCAAGAACACACAAAGTCATTGCTGTCTGCAACCAAACAGAGAGATTTGATTCTGTATCTACACATTCAACACACACTCAAACCAGTCTGAGCAAGCTCACAGACCTGGTTAAAGATTGACCACAGGAGATTTACATGACTCACCTCTTAAAGGGATTCTGTCCCAACTTTAACATGCACCAACTATAATACATGCCAAATTTAACACGCACCAACGAGAACACATGCCAAATTTAACATGCACCAACTATAACATGCACCAACTATAACACGTACCAACTATAACATGTACCATCTATAACATGCACCAACTATAACACGTACCAACTATAACATGCACCAAATATAACACGCACCAACTATAACACGCACCAACTATAACACGTACCAACTATAACACGCACCAACTATAACACGTACCAATTATATCACATCCCACCTATAACACGCACCAACTATAACACGCACCAACTATAACACGTACCAACTATAACACGCACCAACTATAACATGCACCAATGATACCATTGACCAACTATAACACATACCAACTATAACACGTACCAACTATAACACGCACCAACTATAACACGTACCAACTATAACACGCGTCAACTATAACACGTACCAACTATAACACATACCAACTATAACATGCACCAACTATAACACGTACCAACTATAACACGTACCAACTATAACACGTACCAACTATAACATGCACCAATGATACCATTGACCAACTATAACACGTACCAACTATAACATGCACCAACGATAACACGCACCAACTATAACACGTATCAACTATAACACGTACCAACTATAACACGCACCAACTATAACACGTACCAACTATAACACGTACCAACTATAACACGTACCAACTATAACATGCACCAATGATACCATTGACCAACTATAACACGTACCAACTATAACATGCACCAACTATAACACGTACCAACTATAACACGTACCAACTATAACACGTACCAACTATAACATGCACCAATGATACCATTGACCAACTATAACACGTACCAACTATAACATGCACCAACGATAACACGCACCAACTATAACACGTATCAACTATAACACGTACCAACTATAACACGCACCAACTATAACACGTACCAACTATAACACGTACCAACTATAACACGCACCAACTATAACACGCACCAACTATAACACGTAACAACTATAACACGCACTAACTATAACACGTACCAGCTATAACACGCACCAACTATAACACGCACCAACTATAACACGTACCAACAATAACACGCACCAACTATAACACGCTCCAACTATAACACGTACCAACTATAACACGCACCAACTATAACACGCACTAACTATAACACGCACTAACTATAACACGTACCAGCTATAACACGCACCAACTATAACACGTACCAACTATAACACGCACCAACTATAACACGTACCATCTATAACATGCACCAACGATAACACGCACCAACTATAACACGTATCAACTATAACACGTACCAACTATAACACGCACTAACTATAACACGTACCAGCTATAACACGCACCAACTATAACACGTAACAACTATACCACGCACCAACTATAACACGCACCAACTATAACACGTACCAACTATAACACGCACCAACTATAACACGCACTAACTATAACACGTACCAGCTATAACACGCACCAACTATAACACGTACCAGCTATAATATGCACCAACTATAACAAGCACCAACTATCACACGTAGCAACTATAAACACGCACCAACTATAACACGCACCAACTATAACACGCTCCAAGTATAACACGTACCAACTATAACATGCACCAACTATAACACGTACCAACTATAACACGCACCAACTATAACATGCACCAATGATACCATTCACCAACTATAACACGTACCAACTATAACACGTACCAACTATAACACGTACCAACTATAACACATACCAACTATAACACGCGTCAACTATAACACGTACCAACTATAACACGTACCAACTATAACACATACCAACTATAACACGCACCAACTATAACATGCACCAATGATACCATTCACCAACTATAACACGTACCAACTATAACACGTACCAACTATAACACATACCAACTATAACACGCGTCAACTATAACACGTACCAACTATAACACGTACCAACTATAACACATACCAACTATAACACGCGTCAACTATAACACGTACCAACTATAACACGTACCAACTATAACATGCACCAATGATAACACGCACCAACTATAACACACAGTGAAAGCCTGTGGGTGTACTCACTCAGGACAGTGAAACGGTGAAACAATCCTTGTTCCAACACTGGGTTCCAGATGGTGCAGGTGTAGTTCCCACTCAGCCCAGCCTTCAGTTTGAGTGAGCTCTTCACAGACACACTCCCATCAGTGCTGTTGGTCAGCTCAGTGAGCAGGAACCGTGTCATGGTGTCACCCAGGTCATTGTGCCAGCTGACCTCCGGAGTGGGGTACCAGCCTGAGGACTGGCAGGTCAGCACCGAGCGCCCACCTCCTGTTACCCGCGATTGGATGTATGGACCATAACCTATAGCTGACGGGAGAGAAACACAGGATATCTTTAGAGACACCGCTTTGAGGCTGCCCTTTGCTGAAATGGGACAGGGTCACATCCTGGAGAATAGGACAGCAACCTCCCACCCAAACACCCTGGGCACTACACCTGCTCTCCTGACACTGGGCTGCAGCCCCACACAGATGGTCAACCTTTTAGGAGAGAAGATGGCCTCAAGATATTATCGCTGGACTGTGAATCCAAAGACCCAAGTAACGTTCCAGGGATCCAAGTTCAAATCCCACCACAGCAGATGGTAGAATTTGAATTAAGTACAAATCTGGAATGAAGAGTCTAATGATGACCATGAACCCATTGTTGAAAAAGACTCATCTGGTTCACTAATGCCATTTGGAGAAGGAAACTGCCATCCTTACCTGGTCTGGCCTATACATGACTCCAGCCCCACAGCAACGTGGATGACGCTTAGCTGTCCTCTGGGATGGACAACAAATGCTGGCTTCATCTGTAACACCCTCATCCAATTAATAAATAAACACACCTTGGGGTGGGTTTAATTCTGGTCCTTTCTTGTCTCCCAGTCATCAGCACGTTCCTTCCTTTGCCCCCACCCCGATCCTCCTCCCTTTTCTCTCTACCCAGGATGCACTGCAAAGTGCCAATTCCTCATTCCAATTGGGTCTCAATGGCCTTAGAGTCAAGATCAAGGTCAACTACAATTGTGTAGAAGCTCAAGTCAGTTTTAATAATACAAGAGTATCATGTTGATTGTTGAGGGGAGGGGGAATGGAATATGTTAAGGGGTTTTAACAGCAGATTGCTGGGACCATGTCTGCAGGGTCCTAAATTGCACAAGACACAGCTCACAGGAAGGTCACGAGAGTGCTTCCTGGGACAGCAGAGGTTATGTTGTAAAAAATGGTGGACCTGTATCCAGTGGAGTGGTGAAGAATGAGAGGTGGCCTTATTGAAACATGTAAGTTCCTGAAGGGATTGGAGAAGGTGCATACTGAGTAAATGTTTTCCCAGTGTGGGTGAGTCAAGACCTAGGGACGTCGTTTGGAAAGAAAGGGTCTTGCCGCCTAAATAACAGAGAGATGGTGTGTGAGGGAGATGGGGCGTGGACCTCCATCTTGGATATCTTCCTCCCAATGCCTTCAACTTTTCCATTCAAAGGTGTATTCAGCAGCCACTATAAAGGTGGGAATGGCCAAGGGAAGGCAGCATTATTGGCCGTCCTGTCTTACCAATGAGATGTTAAATCCAAGTCAACACCCTGCAACCCTCCCCTCCACCAAGGGGCTGTTAAGATACATTTGAAGATGTGATTGGGGGCTGTTACATTGCCGACACACTTCAGACTGGTTTCACTTGGGCACATCCAGAGGGGGAGGTGAAGGTTTCTACAGTAATGCAGTTCCTGTTGTGTTGTACGGTACTCACCAGGCAGTGTATAAGTGGAAGAGATGCCCTGGTGCAGTAGTGGGTTCCAGATGGTGCAGGTGGAACTGCCTTTGGAGCCACTGGGGAAGGTCATGGCACTACGTACCCAGACTGTGCCATCTCTGCTGTCTGTCTCATGGGTCTGGGAAGATTTGGTGATGTTCCGCCACGCGGGGTTTTGCCAGGTCACATTCGGTACAGGATACCAGCCTGTGGACTCGCAAACCAACACTGAGTCGTTCTTCTTTGTGACAAATGAGTAAAATCTGGGAGAATGGCCAATGGCTCCAGGAGGTAGAAAAGTAAATTCATTCTGTTAACAATCAATCCTTCAAGATTAAACAAAGAAACAGTGTCTGAACTATTAAAAATATACTGTGTCTATTTCTTTTCACTAAGACTAAACTAGGATAATTCATTTTACAAAGGGAGAATCAATCATTGCTCCTTAAACTCTCAGGACAAGGACAGCATGGGGTTAGATACAGAGGAAAGCTCCCTCTACTGTCCCCATCAAACACTCCAGGACAAGGACAGCATGGGGTTAGATACAAAGTAAAGCTCCCTCTACTGTCCCCATCAAACACTCCAGGACAAGGACAGCATGAGGTTAGATATAGAGTAAAGCCCCCTCTACACTGTCCCCATCAAACACTCCAGGATAGGGATAACACGGGGTTAGATACAGAGGAAAGCTCCCTCTACTGTCCCCATCAAACACTTCAGGATAGGGATAACACGGGGTTAGATACAGAGTAAAGCTACGTCTACACTGTCCGCTCATCAAACTCTCCAAGGCAGGGCTTGGATGGAGAGGAACGTGTTAAGTGTGCACAACAACATTTTCTGATTCAGTATGTGGATGTACCTACTGGAGAAAGTGCAAAACTTGACCTACGCTTGGGAAATAAGGCAGGGGCAGGTGACTGAGGTGTCTGTGGGGAATCATTATAGGGCTTGTGACCAGAATTCTATTAGTCTGAAAATAGTGATGACAAAGGATAGACAGGATCTAAAAGTTAAAGTTCTAAATTAGAGGAAGGCCAACTTTGATGGTATTAGGCAAGAAATTTCAAAAGTCGATCGTGGGTGAACGTTCCCAGGTAAAGAGATGGCTGAAAAATGGGAAGCCTTCAAAAATGAGATTACAAGAGTCCAGAGACTGTATGTTCCTGTTAGGATGAAAGGCAAGGCTAGTAGGTGTAGGGAATGCTGGATGACTAGAGAAACTGAGGGTTTGGTCAAGAAAAAGAAGGAAACATATGCCAGGTGGCAGAGATCGAGTGCATCCTCAGAAGTGTATAAAGGCAGTAGAGGTATACTTAAGAGGGAAATCAGGAGAGCAAAAAAGGAGACATGAGGTAGCTTTGGCAAATAGAATTAAGGAGAATCCAAAAGGATTCTCTAAATACATTAAAGACAAAAGAGTAACTCTGGAGAGAATAGGGCCCCTTAAAGAGCAACAAGGCAGTCTATGTGTGGAACCGAAGGAATTGGAGGAGATATTAAGTGAGTACTTTGCATCAATATTTACCGTGGTGAAGGATATGGAAGATAGAGAACGTGGGGAAATAAATAGCATATTTGAGTAAAGCCCATATTACCAACGAGGAGATGCTGGAAGTCTTAAAACGCATAAAGGTGAATAAATCCTCGGAACCTGATCAGGTATACCCTAGAACTCTGTGGGAAGTTAGGAAAGTGATTGTTCAGCCCCTTGCTGAGATATTTGGATCATCAATAGCTACACATGAGGTGTTGGAAGACTGGAGGTTGGCTAACATGGTGCCAACTGTTTAAGAAAGGTGGTAAGGAAAAGGTGGGAACTATAGACTGGTGAGCCTGACATCGGTGATGGACAAGTTGTTGGAAGGAATCCTGAGGGACAGGATGTACATGTATTTGGATAGGCAAGGACTGATTAGGGATAGTCAACATGGCTTTGTGCGTGGGAAATCATGTCTCACAAACTTGATTGAGTTTTTTGAAGCAGTATTGAAGAGGATTGAAGAGGGCAGAGCGATGGATGTGATCTGTATGGACTTCAGTAAGACGTTTAATAAGGTTCCTCATGTCAGACTGGTTAGCAAGTCCACATGGAATACAGGGAGAACTAGCCATTTGGATAAAGAACTGGCTTGAGGCTAGAAGACAAGATGGTAGTGGAGGCTTGTTTTCAGACTGGGGCTGAATAGGATGGGGCTGTTTTCACTGGAGCATCGGAGGCTGAGGGCTGACCTTATAGACGTTTATAAAATCATGAGGGGCATGGGTAGGGTAAATAGACAAGGTCTTTGCCCCAGGGTTGGGGAGTTCAAAACAGGCATATGAATAGAAAGAGTTGAGAGGGATATGGGCCAAATGCTGACAAATGGGACTAGATTTACATAGATTGGAGACAGTAAGGACTGTAGATGCTGGAAGCAGAGTCCATAAATGTGAAGCTGGAAAAGCTCAGCAGGTCAGACAGCATCTGAGGAGCAGGAAGGTCAATATTTTGGGCCAAAACCCTTCATCAAGTTTTATATAGGATATCTGGTCAGCATGGATGAGTTGGACTGAAGGGTCTATTTCCATGCTGTATATCTCTATGGCTCTATGACAGGGACAGCACGGAGTTTGATACAGAGTAAAGCTCCTTCTACACTATCCCCATCAAACACTCCCAGGGCAGGGAAAGTGTGGGGTTAGATACAGAGTAAAGGTCCTTCTACACTGTCCCCAACAAACACTGTCATTATTCTGACCATGAATGAATAATATGAGTAAAAATTTAACAATCTGGCCCTAGGATTCTCTGTCAATGATCTGTTAATCTGCATTGTTCCCAGTCACATCAATGAGATTGAAATGATATTCTGGACATTGCCATTCTGGCGGTCTGTGGGACTGGGTTTTAATTAAAGGCCTTGCTCTTACCTCCCACCTGGATAGTGATATCCTTGTGACCAGCTCCTGAGGTAGCATTGACATTGAGTCGGTATGTCCCTGTATCAGATAGACGCACATTATCTAACCTCAGGGAGACATTGCCTTCTGCAATCTCTTTCTCAAACATCTGCGCTCGGTTTCGATAGTCTGGATCCAGTTGGTCAAAGAGAGTCTTGTTGATCTGGTAACGTTGAACCAATCTGCCAGCTCCCAGTTTCTCCCATTGGACGGTGATGAGTTGGGGCTCGTTTTGTGAGTAAAAGTAACAGGGAATGATAAGATCATCGCCAGCCTGGAGTATAAATCTGTCACTGTCACATCCGACAAGGAACAATCCTGGAACTGCAAACAGGCCTAACTGTCAGATCAGGAGACAGGAGAGAGTGAACAGGCAAACAGCAGCTACACGATGTCCTGACTGGGAGAGCAGCAACATTCAACAATACATACAAGCTAGGCCAAAGCCTAATATAACACTGACCTCACACTGTTCCTGTCAAATACCGGCCCCAGTCCGTCTCTAACACAGCCCCCACTCGTTCCTGTCAAATGCAGACCCCACTTTCTCTCTCTCTAACATGGACCCCACACACACACTCTCTCTCTATCTCTCTGACACAGTCCCCACCCTCTCTGTCTGACACAGGTGCTACCCTCTCTCTACTAACAGAGACTGGCTGTCTCTCCCATTCACTCTCCATCCTCTCTCTCTCTCTAAAACAGTCCCCTTTCTCTCTAACACAGTCCCATCTCTCTCTCTTTAATGTGACTCTATTCTCTCTTTAACATGGTTCCCTCTCTCTAAAATCAGCTGTAAACTGAATGAATGACAGAGCAGTCTTGATGGACCTCTCCTGCAGCTATTCCTTCCTGTCTCACGGTCCTGCAATGGTGGTCCTTACCACCACGGCCAGTGTTCCTGAGCAAAGTGCCCATTCAGGTGGACTGTTCCAATGACCAGGAAGACCCTCCCACACACCCTTCCAGCTCCCCAGCATCACGCCCTCGTGTGGTCATTTATCAGCCTCAGCTGACCCACGCAGAGGACTGACCTCGAAAAATCCCAGCCACATGCACAGTCACACACACACAAACACACATGCACACCCACACACTCTGGCACACCTTTACACACTGTGGCATAATCACAATATCACACACCCCCACTCCACACCCCCACAATGTCACACCCTTACACACTGTCAAACACTGACAGTCACACCCACACACTATCACACAGTCACACCCTTACAATCATGTACACACTTGCTCACATCTACAGGTGTGCATGTGTTTCTCACAGACATGGTGACACATAAAGAGTGACCCAACCTCACACAGTGACACAAACCCTCACACAAACACACGTACAGTGGCACACATGTTAACACAAACCCTAACATACACACAGTGATACACCCACACACAGACAGTGACACACCTGCATACACATGCATACTAACACACAGTGACACAGACTCTCACACACACAAACACACAGTGACAGAAACCCTCATACACACATATAGAGTGACACACATGGTAACACAGACCCTCATACACAGTGACACAGACACTCTCACACACAGCGACAAACCCTCACACACACACTGTGACTCACACAGTGACACAAACTCTCATACAGTTGCACACCCACACACATGGTGATGCACCCTCACACACACCCTCACACTGACATTTTCTCACCAGTATTCGACCCAACAGTATGATGTGACAGGGTGATCAGACTGATAAATAGGAAGATGAGATAATTCATTTCCCTGTCCAGGTGGTGCCAGGAGCGTGCTGCATCGGAAACACGTCAGTTTGTGTAAACCTGAGCAGCCTGTGGAAAGCACATGAACCCAATGTGGGACTGTTACTTGGAAATCCATGTTAGCATCCAAGGGGATTGTGTGTTTACACAGTGTAAGCACTGGCTGCACCAGCATAATAATGTGCTGATGTCATGGGGCAATTGTTTATACTGTGTGATGTCAGAAAATATGGCTCAATACAACTGGCATCCTCAGTGCAGCAGAGTGGGCACAGGGGTGGGGGAATACAAGGTGGGCACAGTATGTACAGAAGAAGAAGCAGAGTGTGCCTGACCAGTCAAAATCCCATTGTCACAACATCCAAGCTGCCAATTGCTGGAATATATAATACTAGCTAAACAGAGTCTGACTCATACCCAACCATCTTCAGCTGCTTCATCAATGACCTTCCCTCCATCGTAAGGTCAGAAGAGGGGATTCTTTAGGGATTTTTAAAAACATCATTCACAAGATGTTGGCATCGCTGGCCAGGCCAGCATTTATGCCCATCCTTAATTGTTAACAGTCAACCACATTGCTATGGGTCTGGAGTCACATATAGGCCGAACCAGGTAAGGGTGGCATTTTACCGTCTTTAAAAATGGGCATGAGTGAACCAGATGGGTTTTTCCCCAACAATTAGCAACAGTCTTATGGCCCATCAAGTTCACACTAACCTTCTGAATATGATCCCAACATTTCCCATAGTTAACCAATCTAACTTAGACATCCCTAGACACTATGGGCAAATTAGCATGGCCAGTCCACATAACCTAGACATCTTTGGACTGTGGGAGGAAACCAGAGCACCCAGAGGAAACCCACGCAGACACTGGGACAATATGTAAACTCCACCCAGACAGTTGCCTGAGGGTGGAAATGAATCCATGTCCCTGGTGGCGTGAGGCAGCAGTGCTAACCACTGAGCCACCATCCTGTCCATATTCCTCAGAGCTGGACTGGGTTGAAGTCTACAATTGCTTAGAAGAAAACTCCAAAAGCAGAGGGCTGTGGGGCATCAGAGAGGAAAAGGCTGACAATGTAAGCTGAAGGAACCCATGCCCTGAATAATAGTGAGCTGAGTTAGTAGCTTTTTTTAAACATTGTGGGGAAAAATGTTAATCTGAGAAAAATAGCAACAGATGAGGAACAGAAATTTCCAAAAAGGGAACAGATCACAGCTGTGCCAATTGAACAAAGACCTCTAGGATGAAGATAGGGGTCATCCTTCCCTGGGGTTTGAGTGTCTGCAACGCTATTGCTCAGGTAGAAGTATTGGATCTTCCTTCCTTGCAACCAGATTGTTCCATTCGTTCTCATTCAGCATAAGATTATTCCTGGTATTCTTTTTTGTAAGAGGCTTTTGTGCACTTGTGTTAAATGTACACTAGCAGCCTCTTGTGAATAGGTTGCGAATGACCTCTACAGTAAAGGAGAAAGGAAACTTATGGTCTATCAAGGTGGTTTCACTGTGGGATCTTACATACCCAGTATTCCAATCAGCTGTGATCAGAAGGTGTATAATGGAGGTCAGTGCAGGAAGCAACCCTCTACCCACCTGAGGCCATAATAAGACTAATCAGACCGAACCTCTCTCACCCATCTTCATCCGCCCACAGGCCAGAACCGGGGTCACTAAGGATATAGGTTGGGCCATTTAGGGCTGAGGTTAGGAGAAATGGCTTTATCCAGAGAGTGGTGAAAGGAATTCACTACCACAAAAAGCCGTTGAGGGCAAAACATTGAATGTTTTCAAGGAGTTATATATTGTTCTTAGCGTTAATGGTATCAAAAGGTATGAGGGAGAAAGTGGGAACAGGAAACTGAGTTGGATGATCCGTGGTGATCATATTGAATGATGTAGCAGGTTTGGAGGGCTGAATGGCTTACTCCTGTTCCTAGTTTCTATGTTCCTTTGGGCAATTTACTCGGAAAACCATCTCCAGTAATTTCATCCCACTGGAGAGCCATTAGTTGTAGGTCAATAAGTTTCTCTTTCACTCTGACTCATTTACAGAGTGATCCGGTAAAGGTGATTGAAGAGAACAGAAAGCAGCTGTTGGTTGGTTGTGTTTGAACTTTAATATTGGTTCAACCTTACACCACATTACCACATTACACTCTTAACAAAAGAAGCAGGAGGGTTATTGCAAAAGCTGGAAAAGCAGGAGCTCTGGTACAACTTGACATTGTGCACGAGGATGTGAATATATATGGGTCTGTATGGAGGATTATAGAGACTGACCATGCAGCAGTAAACCAGGCAGTCCATCAAATACATGTATTCTGCATGGACAGACTGTGAGGAAACTAGTGCTCATGTCTTTTATGCATAAAACATATCTTAATAATTGATACCAGAAAAGGATGCACCGTTGAAGAATATAAAAGCCATTAAAATATTTCCTGCTAAATTAACTATCCACAGTAGCTTCCCCTCTGTTTGAATTCCACAGATACTGGGGTGGAGTTTGTGAACCTCAAGCTGTATTGGCTTTCTATTTTAAATGGACCACAGCCATTTAAAGTACAGTCAATTCTGATACAATGTGGTAGTTCTATTCATATGATCCTGTTATAAGAAAATTGTATAATAGCAGCACCATTTAAACTAATGGGGCCAGAATTGCATTATAACCACTACACGCTTTAAAAGTTTGCACTTTAGAAACAGTGATCCCAATTCATCAATCATGTTAGAGCGAATCCATGTTAGTGAAACATACATTATAGCACAACAACCTGTAGTTAGCACATCGATACAGAATTAATACATCAGTCTGTAATATCAAGACATCAATGACAGTACATGACAGAGGCTAAGATCAAGGAATAACAAAGACCCGGAACAGTGAGTACCAATTTAACCCAATGATTCGTTTCATGTTCACTCATGAGACATGGGTGTCACTAGCTGGATCCAGCATTTATTACCTGTCCCTAGCTGCCACTTGAGAAGATGGTGGTGAAATGCTGCAGTCCAGCCACTATAGGTAGACCCCCAATGTCATTAGGGAGGGAATTGCAAGATTTTGACCCAGCGAAAGAGAAAGAAGGGTGATATATTTCCAATTAACGACGGTGAGTGGGTTGGAGGGGAACTTGCAGGGGGGTGGTGTTCCTATGTATCTGCTGCCCTTAACCTTCTAGATGGAAGTGATTGTGTGTTTGGAAGGTGCTGTCTAAAAGATCAAGACAAATTTCTTTGGTGTATCTTGTAGATAGTACACACTCCTGCTACTGACCCAATTGATGGAGGGGAGATGTTTGTGGATTTGGTGCCAATCAAGTGGCTGCTTTGTCCTGGATGGTGTCAAGTTTCTTCAGTGTTGTTGGAGCTGCCCCATCCAGGGCAAGCGACTTCGGGGAGTCAGGACGGGAGTTACTTGCCACAGTATTCCCAGTCTCTGACCTGCTCTTGGAGCCACTGTGTTTATTTGACAAAACAGTTCCATTTCTGGTCAATGCTAACCTGCAAGACATTGATAGTGGGCGATTCAGTAATGATAATGTCATTGAATGTCAAGAGATGCTGGTTAGATTGTTTCATTGCTTGGCTTGTGTGAAGCAAATGTCACCTGCCATCTGGTGCCATAACCAAAATATCGATAACATTAAACAAGTCTTCAGTACTACAGATGAAATGTTGTCAGGGTCCATAATCTTTGCAGTATTCTGTATCTCCATTTCTGAGGAGAAAGCACTTGGGATGGTGAGGAGCAGGGACTGAGCACGAAGATTAGCTGCGATATATTTGCAACAAGCTGTAGTCTCGTGTATTCCTGTTTTCCCTCATCAGGTGCTGATGATTTAAGTAAGGTCATAGGCATTCTTTAGGACTGTTTTTGCAGCGTTCACCATGTCTTCCAGTGCCGGAGTCAGGACAGTGTAGGTTACATAAGCAGATGAGGTTACCCCAAAGATTGCGCCAAAGACTGGGACAAAGTCCAGGACTGGTTCGGCTGCCGTTAGAAGCAACATGGTGGCATTCCACATGAGCAACATCTGCACCAGGTTTGGATTAATCTCTTCAAAAATCCATGTGTCATTGGTGTTAGCTCGCAGCTCACTCACAGATTTTCCCAACGGCTTAGCCAGCTTTTCAATCGCGGAGGTATTCAGACCCAGAACGTTATGCATGAACAGCAGTGCTGAGGTAATCAGGGCTAGGTCACAGGCTAGGGATAGCCCTGGAATTGGAATGGCACCACAGCCTGCAGAGGCTGCAGCAACCCCATGGATGAATATCTTCAGGCCTTCTTGTTTCTTTTTGATAACATCTATGGATCTGTTTGGTAGAGAGAACGAAAACACATTCTTCTTTGTTTCTGGTAGGATAGCATCCACTGCACTGCACAATTCAGGGAATTCATACTTATCCAGATCTTCACGTGATATGAGAAAGACGCATTCGTCTTTCATACCCATTTGGGCCAATGAGCTGGAACAATAATCCCTGATTTTCTGAAATACTTGCTCTTCACGGGTTTCTTTCTCTCAGACCAGAGAGACTGGCCGATCTTCGAGCACACAAAGAAGAGCAGTTTACCTGCCTCCTTCATCGCTTTGACCAGGATTTCATCTCCTTCTCTGAAGCAGTGATCACTAACAAGCAAACCAAAGTCAAAATCTGAAAACCTGATATCTTTGAGGAACTTGTTAACTTTAACCGACTCCAGGGGTGTCCCAGTATATCACATTGGGTACAGTGGGATGTGTGTAGCATTTGCTCTCCATTGTGCTTTCTACAATATCAATGGGAGCTGCATATTCATCATTGTTATCCACGCCTCTCAGTGCATTGACTAAAGTGGATTTCCCTACACCCGATGCACCCATCACTGCAAATTAATCTTCACATTTTTAAATGTGTTGGATATTTTCTCTATCTCTGATTGAAGACCCAACAATCCACCATGATGATATATGTTTATCAGATGTTTATCATCTGTTGAATTATACCATGCAAAGGATCCAATATCAGCCATCGATACCTGAAAGTAAAAGCAATGTTGTGTCCACATTATAAATTATTGATACCATCTAATACTGAGAAGAAAAGCAGGTCATTTAGCCCATCAGATATCTGTCATTTTACAGCATCGACTAAAGGATAGAGAAGCTGCTAAAAATAAAACAAAATGTTTGATAATGAAGTCTAAGACAAGTCTAAGGTGGGTCAAAAGCATTGGGTTCAGTTGGACTTGTGACCATGCTGCTCCTTTAACAAGCTTATTTATGGTGTCCTTGGCTTTTTTTTTCAGGAGGTCATAAAAGAAACAGATGCAGGGATTGGATGGGTTTTCGGGCCAGTTCGATGACAGCTAACAGATACTTTTGCCCCTCAGGCAAAAGACTTTCATGTTAAAAAAAACACTTGTACAATGAAAGGGGAATCTGGATTAGTGGTGCTGGAAGAGCACAGCAGTTCAGGCAAAGGGGAGTGGCCAGTTCTCCCAGCTCTGCTTCACACTAGTTTGGTTTGGTTTTAGCAGAGTAGAGTTGAAAAAAGCTGCTGGACCCCAAAGAAGTTGGCCCATTCTGACCCTCTCTCTCTGACTTCTCTCCTGTAAAGACCCTGTGTTTGATTTTACCTTTTGAGCCAAGAGGTGTTTATGGGGATTCTTGCAAGTATTGGAAACAGCATCATTAAGTTGGGATAATCTGTTTGGTTTTCAGATAGATTAAGTTATTCCATATTCTGTTCACTTTTGTTTGTGTTTCATTCAGTAATCTTGTAACTAAATTCTGTTTTGTTTAAAATTATGTGGTTTGACCAACTGCAACCCTCCTGGAATATCCGCATTACACCTGATTAAAACAATGATCAAAGTTAGGGTCTGGGCTGCTTACTTGAAATGTTCTGAGGGGGTATCACCTGGTCCATGACAGACTGCACACAATTACTCAAATAAATCCGGACCAGAACTAGCTATGGGAACTGTACTGTCTGTTTGGAATCATTATGATTGAGCTGTAAAATGATAGACATTTAATGGGCTGAAAGGCCTTCATTGGACTGCATCATTTTATTTCATGTACCATTTACCAGTGCAGTGGAAGGGATGACCCAGTGTGCCCCTGAACAAGCAGCTCATTCCAAGTTTCAATCCCACCCTCCTCCCCAACAATCTCATTGCCTCCTTCTCCCACATTCAGATCCCTGAAGTCAATTTTACCTTGTTGCTCCACTGTCTCTGCTCTGCTTCTAAATCCTGGAAAAAGGTGCTAGAACAATTCAGAAAAATCTTGTTTAAGAGCTCTCTTCCACAAATGCACCATGACACTTTCCTACCAGGGTCAATGCTCCTGAATGCATCTTTAATCTTTCTTTCAAGACATTTCTACTCCACAGCAAAGGCTAAGCTCAATCCACTGGAGTTTCTCTGAAGTCCTTTTGAAAAGATTGATGTTACCTCAGCCAAGTTCCTAAACTTCAGACTCTAATCTCAATCCTAACAACTTCCAAAATCCAGGAAGCACAAAACCAGTTCTGCTGAAGATCTATTCAAGTGTTTTGCTTGCAGTCTCCCTGAATCTGATCTTTTTTCCACCTTTAACTTAGCTAATCTTTTAATTTATTTATTTATAACAATTTCTCTGCCCTCAATAGAAACTCAAACTCCCACAGCTGGAAGCTTCTGTCAAAGTGGAGAAATGACCTGTGCTCCTATCTCTTGGTGATGATAAAGTGACAACTGCGGGGAAGGAGGAGAAAGTGTAGGAAGGCTGTGTCATAGCAGATTCAATCATGAAGGGAACAGACAGGTGTTTCTGCAAGATTCCACAGGGATCTGCGCTGGGACTGCAACTGTTTATATTGTACATCAATGACTGGGAGGAATGAAGTGAATGGACTGCAGCCAAATTTGGCAACAAAACAACTGGAAAGGCAGGTTGTGGGAGGGATACACACCTTTTACAGAGAGATATTGATACATAATATAAGTGGACAAAACGTTGGCAAACAGTATAATGTAGGAAAAAATAAAGTTGTTCTGCAGAGTGAGCAGGAAATTGTTCAACTTTGGACACCTCCAGGCCAGAACCAGGAAGAGCCGAGCCTCTGTCATTGAGCTGCAGTACACTAACACTGCCCACGTGTGAGCAAACTCCAAGGCCAGCCTACAAACCATTGTCAACACATTCACCAACAACTGGGAGAGAATGGGCCTCACATTACACATCCAAAAAACAAAGGTTCCCTATCAGCCCCCTCCACGCTGAATAACATGGATCTTTTCCCAAACAGTGGGTGGTCCATTTGTTTCCCAAATCCTTCAGTTCCCTGATCCATTCCTCAGCTTCCTTCATATTTTCACAGGGCACACGGAGTGACTGGTCCACATGGTAACACATGGCAAGAGCTCACAATGACTTCCAACGTTCAGCTTCTGGTTTTACCAGAGAGGGAGAGAGAAACCTTCTTGTCTGAGGGCTCCCCACAGAAACATTCACCCCAGCCTCCCAACTCATCAACTACCCAGGAAGGAAGCACAGAGTTGGCATTAGCTAGATGACCTCTGGCATCCAAAATTGGTCATGGCTGGACAAACTAATCAGTGGCTTGTTGCTGGTCAGATCTCACATTATACATCTGGAGCTCTAACATCTAACACACTCTTCTAGCATTGCTGTCAAAGAAACACTGGAGACACAGCTTGTAATGAGTTTCACTAAGCAACTTTCTCAAGGGATAGCAACACCTTCCTCGGTCCTTAACTGGACAACAATCCTTGTTCCAATTCAACTCATAATCAATACTAAACTAAAATAAGATGTTGTGATCTTTACAGAACAGAAGGTTGAAACGACCCAGAGTTCAGTTTGCAGGAGAATTAATTCAATCTGAGCAGGCCAACAAAGTAATTCAGCTCATTTCAAGGCATCAGTCAACCAGCAGATGTTGATTCCAGTCTGTGGAGATTCCAGGTCAGGAGAGCTTTAATCGAAAACTACAAGTTGTTAGAGGTGGAAATGTTTACACCAACAGATTAATAAATGATTTATTTTCCTGATCTTGGGAAAGAAGTGCAGAAATATGTCCACTCGAGGAGAAAGAAACTGGAAAGAGTCAGTTGAGCAGATATGGTGTGCTGAGATAGGAATGTGTCTCTGTGTCTCAGGAACAGATAGTGTTAGGGTACAGGATGAAAATCCATTTGGATGTTTGCTTTAAGATCTTTTGGACTGATTCCTCCCTCCTTCTATGTGGCTTTATTTTTCTTACATTTCTTCTTGTGTGTGAAATATTTGTGTTCTGTTGTTAACCTCATCTGAATATATTGCAACGACTAAGCATCACAGTAATTAACTGCAAAAACATTCCAGCCAGTTTTCATTTGGAGATCTGACTTGTTTAGTATTGGTATCAGCCAGGACCAAAACTATGGGAAGACCATTGGGTGTACCACCCTGGAGTGGGAGGGAAACTCCTGCAATGCTGGTATAAATCAAGTCTTGTAGCAGTCACTGGTAAAACGACACTTATCCACTCCCCACCACCCACCAACCAGTGGTCGGTGGTCCATGTGACACCTAGTTACAAAGAAGATAGAAGATATTAATAAATGAATGGACCAAAATTTGGCAGCTGAAGTTTAACGTGGATAAAGGTGAGGTTGTCTAATTTGTTTGGCAGAATGGAAAAGCAACTTATTTTCAAAATGGAGAGAGATATCAGAGTGCTTCAGTGCAGAGAGGTCTCAGTGTCCTTTTGTATGAATGACAGAAAAGTGGTGTGCAGGAAACAGCAGGTAATTGGAAAGGCAAATGAAATGTTGGCATTTATTGCTCAAGGAAAAGAGTAGGGAAGTATTGCTGCAACTGTACAAAGCATTAGAGAGACAGCACCTGGAGTACTGCATGTAATCTTTGGTCCCCTTCTTTGTGGAGGGATGTAGTTTTACAGGAGGAAGTTCAGAGGATATTCACTGAGTTGATTCCAGGGGTTTGCCTTCTGATGGCAGTTTAGGGCTACACTGTTCAGAGTTAAGAATGCTGAGCAGAGATCTAATTGATGGATATAAGATGCTAAAGGAGATTGAGATAGAAGATACCTACAGGATGTATCTTCATGATTTAAAACAGATGAGAAGAAATTACTTTTCGCAAAGGGTCATGAATCTGTGGAATTTGCTGCTGTACAGATGGATGCTGGCACAGTTTAAATAGGAAAGACAGATCTTGAATGAGTAGTGGGTCAAAGGGTTATGGATTGCAGGTAGGAAAGTGGAGTTGAGGCTACAATGAGGTCAGCTGTGCTCATACCATTTGGCAGAGCAAGCTTGAGCCTACTCTGGTTCCTCATTCTTATACCCTTTTACAAAAAGCTGCAGGAAGTTGTGGCAGAGAGGGATTTATCCTTATGCATGAATTATAAAAAGCTGCCATAGAAGTTAAGTGGGTAATAGAGAGGGCAAATAGACTGTTTCAAAAGGAATGGAGTGTTAACATAGAGAGATGCTGCTAAAATAATGCAAAGCATGTATCAGATCACATCTGAAATACTGTGAACAGGTCCCCTTATTGTAGGGAAGATATATTGGCATAGGAGGCAGTGTAGAGAAGATTTTTCTAAATTGATCTCTGAAATGGAGGGCCTGTTTTATGAGGAAGGGTTGAGTATGTCAGGTCCATACTCAATGGAGTTTAGAAAATTGCAGGGTGACCTTATTGAAACATAAAAGATTCTCTGGAGATTTGATAGGGTTGGTGTGTTCTTTTCCCCCCTGTGAGAGAGTTCAGGACTCAGAATTAGAAGTTGCCTGTTTTAGACAGAAATGGAGAGGAATATTTTTGTGTTTCTTGAGGGTAGTGTACTTGGGGGAATTCTGTACCACAGAGAAATATTGAGGCTGAGTCATTAAATACATTGAAGGCTGAGATAGACATTTTTAATCAGTAAGGGATTATTAAAACTGGGAGGTACGCATTTCTCTGTGTCTGTTCTGGGATTTCTCAGACTTCCCATTCTTCTCCCTGTCACTCTCTATCTTCTTGCTAACATCTCTTTTTCTGTGTATTTTCTTCTGTCATTCCTGCCTGTCTCTGTTTCATTCTCTCTGCTTTTATCTATCTCCGTGTCTTATTTCTCTCTGGTCTTCCTGAGAAAGTTCAAAGGAGACATGAGGGACAAATGTTTATTTACAGAGACAGGTAGGAGTCTGGAATGCACAGTCAGGGCTGGTGGTGGAGGCGAAAACACTAGGGGCAATTCAGGGGCTGTTAGACAAGCACATGAATATGTAAGGAATGGAGGGATATGGACCAAGACCAGGCAGAAGGGATTAGTTTAGTTTGGCATCATGTTCGGAACAACTTTGTGGACTGTAGAGCCAGTTCCTGTGCTGTACTGTTCTATGTTCTAGAGAACCCCAGCTCATTGAACATAGCACCAGCTGAACCTCAGGACCTTCAGAATCACTTTGGCACAATTCCTCAAGCATTGACCTGAACACGAAGAGGGAAAGGGTGTCCCTGAGGTTAGTTATAGATCCTTTAGCTGCTGTAAATGGGCCTCACATCATAAACGTACCTCCCTAGACCCGATATTCTTTCAGAAAGTCTCAATGTAACAAGATTGAGGATTGAATGTGGAGACTGAAAGTTTTGGCTGAGAATGAAACAATACAGACAATCATTCCCCGAACAAGTTACCTCCCGACATACGCCCCCCACCCCCTGGTCCTGGTACTTACCTTCAGGGAAACCAGAATTGGATCAGGAGAGACCAGTGAACTCAAGCTGTCCCAAACTCTGTTGACAGAATATCTCTGAAGATTTAAAGGTGCATAAGAGGTACAGTTAGTAAGTTTGCAGATGACACCAAAATTGGAGATGTAGTGGACAGTGAAGAGGGTTACCTCAGATTACAACAGGATCTGGACCAGATGGGCCAATGGTCTGAGGAGTGGAAGATGGAGTTTAATTCAGATAAATGTGAGGTGCTGCAGTTTGGGAAAGCAAATCATAGCAGGACTTATACACTTAATGGTAAGGTCCTAGGGAGTGTTGCTGAACAAAGAGACCTTGGAGTGCAGGTTCGTAGCTCCTTGAAAGTAGAGTCACAGGTAGATAGGATAGTGAAGAAGGCGTTTGGTATGCTTTCCTTTATTGGTCAGAGTATTGAGTACAGGAGTTGGGAGATCATATTGCTTCTGTACATAATGTTGGTTAGGCCACTGTTGGAATATTGCATGCAATTCTGGTCTCCTTCCCATCGGAAAGATGTTGTGAAACTTGAAAGGGTTCAGAAAAGATTTACATGGATGTTGCCAGAGTGGAGGGTTTGAGCTACAGGGAGAGGCTGAACAGGCTGGGGCTGTTTTCCCTGGAGCGTCAGAAGCTGAGGGGTGACCGCATAGGGATTTATAAAATCATGAGGGGCATGGATAGGGTAAATAGACAAAGTCTTTTCCCTGGGGTTGGGGAGTTCGGAACTAGAGGACATAGGTTTAAGGTAAGAGGAGAAAGATATAAAAGAGACCTAAGGGGCAGCTTTTTCACACAGAGGGTGGTACATGTATGGAACAAGCTGCCAGAAGAAGTGATGGAAGCTGGTACAATTGCAACATTTAAGAGGCATTTGGATGGGTATATGAATAGGAAGGGTTTGGAGGGATATGGACTGGGTGCTGGCAGGTGGGACTAGATTGGGTTGGGATATCTGGTCAGCATGGACGAGTTGGACAGAAGGGTCTGTTTCCATGCTGTACATCTCTATGACTCTATGCCTCTAAAGACATGCACAGAAGGACAGAGCAAAAGACTGATTTGGGACAGAGATAGGAAGGACATGAGAAAACAGACAGAAATAAATAGATACAGAGAGAGTGAAGCAGAGACAGGAAGTTTCTGCAGGAAAGGCAGAGGAGAAAAGACAGACAAAAAGAAACATTAGTGAGAAGATAGAGCGAAAGAGCAAGTGAGAGAGAGAAGAATGGGAATTTGGAGAAATTTTGAAACAGACACTGAGATGATTCATATCTGATGATTCTGTTCTTCAATTTGATGACGTGTAATTTGACTCTCTCACTGCAGAGACTTTGCACTCTGTGGACTGAGGGACCGACTCAGTTATAAGTTTAGATTTAGATTTAGATTTCATGGTCACCTGAACTCAAGTACAGACATACAAGAGTACAGTGAAACGTGTATAATGCAACCACACATGGCATCATCTTTGGTACAAAGGTATCTCAGTACAGAGTAGTAAAAGAGAGAAAAAAACATTAAAAGGTTAAACTTCAGAGAATAAGTAGAAAAATAAAGAAATAAGACCATTGTCAACATTAAAGTTTTTATTATTATAAATATCTCCTGTTTAATTTGCTTTGCAGAAGACCTCAGCTGCCTGTTCTCAACGCTTGCTGCAGTTGCCAGGCCCCCCCCCCCCCCGCCCCCCCCACCACTCACCCTTACCACGTTGGACCACAATGCTCTCATTGATGCCCCTAATGCCACTAAAGCCTTCAATCTTCTGCTTTCTCTGGAACTTACCTGGGCAGGCCTCACTCGCAGCCTCCAATCTCACTGCCCCACTCTCACTGCCAGCTGCCAAAACACCACATCAGAGGAAAAGCTTTTTTAGGTATGTCCAAGGCAAAAAAATGGTTAGGACAAAAATTGGGCCCTTGAAGACAGAAGCAGGGGAATATATTACTGGGAACGAAGAAATGGCAGAGGAATTAAATGGGTACTTCAGATCTGTGTTCACTGGGGAAGACACAAGCAATCTCCCTGAGGTAACAGTGGCTGAAGGACCTGAACTTAAGGGAATTTCTATTTGCCAGGATTTGGTGTTGGAGAGACTGTTAGGTCTGAAGGTTGATAAGTCTCCGGGACCTGATGGCCTGCATCCCAGGGTACTGAAGGAGGTGGCTCGGGAAATCGTGGATGCGCTGGTGATTATTTTCCAGAGTTCAATAGAATCGGGGTTGGTTCCTGAGGATTGGAGGGCGGCTAATGTTGTGCCACTTTTTAAGAAGGGTGGGCGGGAGAAAGCAGGAAATTATAGACCAGTTAGTCTGACCTCAGTGGTGGGAAAGATGCTGGAGTCTATTATAAAGGATGAAATTACGGCACATCTGGATAATAGTAACAGGATAGGACAGAGTCAGCATGGATTTATGAGGGGGAAATCATGCTTGACTAATCTTCTTGAATTTTTTGAGGATGTAACTCGGAAGATGGACGAGGGAGATCCAGTGGATGTAGTGTACCTGGACTTTCAGAAAGCTTTTGATAAAGTCCCACACAAGAGGTTAGTGAGTAAAATTAGGGCGCACGGGATTGGGGGCAAAGTACTAGATTGGATAGAGAATTGGTTGGCTAACAGGAAACAAAGGGTAGTGATTAACGGCTCCATTTCGAAATGGCAGGCAGTGACCAGTGGGGTACCGCAGGGATCCGTGCTGGGACCGCAGCTTTTTACAATATATGTAAATGATATAGACGATGGTATCAGCAATAACATTAGCAAATTTGCTGATGACACAAAGCTAGGTGGTAGGGTGAAATGTGATGAGGATGTTAGGGGATTACAGGGTGACCTGGACAAGTTAGGTGAGTGGGCAGATGCATGGCAGATGCAGTTTAATGTGGATAAATGTCTGGTTATCCACTTTGGTGGCAAGAACAGGAAGGCAGATTACTACCTCAATGGTATCAAATTAGGTAAAGGGGCTGTTCAGAGAGATCTGGGTGTTCTTGTCCACCAGTCAATGAAGGCAAGCATGCAGGTACAGCAGGTCGTGAAGAAGGCTAATAGCATGCTGGCCTTCATAACAAGAGGGATTGAGTATAGAAGCAAAGAGGTGCTTCTGCAGCTGTACAGGGCCCTGGTGAGACCACACCTGGAGTACTGTGTACAGTTCTGGTCTCCAAATTTGAGGAAAGACATTCTGGCTATTGAGGGAGTGCAGCGTAGGTTCACGAGGTCAATTCCTGGAATGGCAGGATTGCCTTACACGGAAAGACTGAAGCGACTGGGCTTGTATACCCTTGAGTTTAGAAGACTGAGAGGGGATCTGATTGAAACGTATAGGCTTATGAAAGGACTGGACACTCTGGCAGGAGGGAACATATTTCCGTTGATGGGGGAGTGCCGAACCAGAGGACACAACTTAAAAATACGGGGTAGACCATTTAGGACAGAGATGAGGAGAAACTACTTCACACAGAGAGTGGTGGCTGTGTGGAATGCTCTGCCCCAGAGGGCAGTGGAGGCCCAGTCTCTGGATTCTTTTAAGAAAGAATTGGATAGAGCTCTTAAAGATAGTGGAGTCAAGGGGTATGGAGATAAGGCTGGAACAGGATACTAATTAGGAATGATCAGCCATGATCATATTGAATGGCGGTGCAGGCTCGAAGGGCAGAATGGCCTACTCCTGCATCTATTGTCTATTGTCTATTGTCTATTGAAAGGAAAGAAACACAAAGCGAGAAAATCAAAGGAAAAGAATGGAAAGGACTGAGTGGACAAACTCTGGCTGAATTGTCCTCCTGCACTGCCAACATTGAGACATTGACACAAACACCCTTCAATGTACAACGTCAAGAAATCTGATTAAATATTAAAGCTGAAAATCAGCTTTTGTTAAAAAAAAATCCAAATGTTACTGGAATTCAGACTTTTCATTTTGGAAGAAGCGTCACTGGCCCCAAATGTTAACTCAGTCTCTCTCTCCACAGATACTGTCAGAACAATTGAGTTTCTCTTCAGCGAACTCCTCAGTGTGGATCACAACACAGCATGGATCTTCTGTTTCTCAGTCTGGAGCTGCCCAGGGTTATTTAGCTGCTGCTCCTGGTCCACATGATGATGGGGACGAGCTTGGATGACCAGCAGAGACCAGGGCCAGTGACAGTCACCAGGCCCTCGATGGTAGCAGAGAGTAAGCAGAACAGACACCTCCCCTCAGGCACTGACGCATACAAAGACTATCGGGGAGGGATATCCACCAGACAATGACCTGATATCACTCTCCAGGCTCACCAAGTTCAACTTATTCAGTGCAACAGGAAAAACTCCGAGAGTAAGGCTGGGAGCCTCAGAGGTGGAGAGATAAATGGGAGGGGGGTGGGGATGGGGAGAAGGTATCTGAGAGTGCAATAGGTAGATGGAGGTGGGGGTAAAGGTGATAGGTCAGAGGGGAGGGTGGAGTGGATAGGTGGGAAGGAAGATGGACAGGTTGGACAGGTCATGAGGATGGTGCTGAGCTGGAAGGTTGGAACTGGGACAAGGTGGGGGGATGGGAAATGAGGAAACTGTTGAAGTCCGCATTGATGCCCTGGGGTTGAAGTGTTCCGACGCGGAATGAAGGCAGGGAGCCTCCAAGGTGGAGAGATAAACGGTGAGAAAATTTGTAAAGCCAAAGTACAAAGGGATCTGGGAGTGCTAGTCGAGGATTCTCTCAAGGTCAACATGCAGGTTGAGTCTGTGATTAAGAAAGCGAATGCAATGTTGTCACTTATCTCAAGAGGGTTGGAATATAAAAACACCATTGTGCTACTGAGACTTTATAAAGCTCTGGTTAGGCCCCATTTGGAGTACTGTGTCCAGTTTTGGTCCCCACACCTCAGGAAGGACATACTGGCACTGGAACGTGTCCAGCGGAGATTCACACGGATGATCCCTGGAATTGTAGGTCTAACATATGAGGAACGGCTGAGGATCCTGGGATTGCATTCATTGGAGTTTAGAAGATTAAGGGGAGACTTAATAGAGACGTACCAGATAATACATGGCTTGGAAAGGGTGGATGCTAGGAAATTGTTTCCATTAGGTGAGGAGACTAGGACCCGTGGAGACTGTTGAAGTCCACATTGATGCCCTGGGGTTGAAGTGTTCTGAGGCGGAAGATGAGGCGTTCTTCCTCCAGGCGTCTGGTGGTGAGGGAGCGGCGGTGAAGGAGGCCCAGGACCTCCATGTCCTCGGCAGAGTGGGAGGGGGAGTTGAAATGTTGGGCCACGGGGCGGTGTGGTTGATTGGTGCGGGTGTCCTGGAGATGTTCCCTAAAGCACTCTGCGAGAAGGCCCAACATTTCAACTCCAGTATCTGCAGTCCTCATTTTGCTGACACTGATTAACTGAACCTTGTAGAAACATTAACTCTTTGTGTTCAGGCTTGAATGCACATTTTCTTGCTGGTGATTGAATGTGTGTGTTTCGATCCCTGGAGTTCCAGATCCTGGGGTGCTTTGAAATAAATTGGAATTTGGGACTCTATGATGAATTCTTTTTAAGGAATCATCTGTGGTTATGAAATGCAAATTCTGTAAAAGTTTCATTGGGTGAGGAATTAACCCACCCGTCCTCACACACCATGACTGCCCTGCTGTCAATTTCCAAGGAGTCACAATTTGTGCTGTCATGAAGACCAGTCTTATTAGATTCAAATTAGTTTACTGTGGAGGAGAACAGCATTACAATCTTTCAAAAAGCTTGTCTTTTCCTTAGATTTTGCACCATTTGACACCAGCAAAAACCTGCCCTCAACTCCCCCATGTAATTTCATGCAACCACCAAAGACCAGATTCACCCCTTTCACCCCAGGTGTTGGACTCGTCAAAGAATTGACTAAAGGAGCTAAAAGGCAGTCGCACTGTAACCAAATTAGATCAAACTGTACACTGCTTCCCTGTCAAAGTTTAATTTTTTAAAAAACTACAATAAAATTCAGCGATATGGTTTAGTGCAGTGAAATTAACGTTTCAGTACTGTGGACCTAGGTGCAAAATGATCTGTATGAGGATTAAAAAAAACAGGTGTCTGCTTATTTCTGAAAAAGACCTAAACCTACCATTAAGGACATGGCCTCAGATTTTTATAGTTGGTCATTAAGTGGAGGAATTACAGTGAACTTTCTATAGTTCAATTAAAAATTGTAAAACTGAGGGTATAAGATGAATATAAATCTTCCAAACCAGCAAAATTGTTTTCAGAAAATAATACTGGCATAAGTAAATTTTGTTTCAGACTCGACATAATTTTAAGACTGCTGTGCTCTTCTAGCGCCACTAATCCAGAATCTGGTTTCCAGCATCTTCAGTCATTGCTTTTACCTCATTGATTTTAACCCTACTGCGAATCCTCTTGCAAGGATGCCTGCCTTGAAGATGTTTTCCTCCTCTCTCTACAAGAATCTCAGGGAGTCCCTCTCCCACTGCAACTCCCAAGTCATTTCCTATGCTACTTTCTCCCCACCCCCACCCTCCTCCAGCTTATCACTCCACGCTTCAGGCTCTCTGCCTTTATTCCTGATGATGGGCTTTTGCCCAAAACGTCGATTTCGCTGCTCCTTGGATGCTGCCTGACCTGCTATGCTCTTCCAGCACCACTAATCCAGAATAATTTTAAGACTGCTGCATCTCATTTGAGTCCAAGTGCCAATTGTAGCTTTATTCTGTATTCATTTCCCTTCCTCACCAAGAATTGAAGGGTCAGTTCAACAGTATTTTGTAAAAATTATGTAACAAAAGTTAAAATACTGTTGTTAATATCCGTGTCATTATTAGTCATTATTTGTGCATAGGGAGCAGTTGTGACAAGATTTTTATTATTGTGGCTGCAGTTACTTCACAGCCTGTAACATTCTCCATGAGCAATGACAGACCAGAACTGATTAAAGAACCAAATTTGTGATTAAATTGAGCGGCAAAGAGCAGGTAATTATACTGGATTTCAGAGTTGAAAACTGCACATTTTATTACAAAATTGGATTTTGACTAAATCAATTTTCAGTTATATTGAAGACTCTTATCAAAACTCCTACTCAATAAGAAGAAAACTTGTAACTTAATAAGCTGGATGGAATATGCACGTAATAGAACAATCCTGGAACAATATAACACTAAGCAGATTTGAATCATTTTGCGACTTTGAAATCTGTTTATTCTTATTACTTCACAGTGCAATGTTGAGTCAATTATTCAGTTTCCAGCTCTCGTTAAATATGCCAATCTTACTCAGTATTTTAAAACCAGTTGTATTAGTCCTGACTGCACAATCAGAATGAATTGGCAAGATTGATTGACCTTTACACATTGTCAGTCAGTCATCTGTGTCATTGGATCATGGTTAAATTGAAGCATGGCTGATTAATATTCACCTCGACCATCCCTTAAAACAAACTGAGCTTTGTGCATGTGATTGGCAACAGAAGTTAAGGCAATATGAGTGAATGTGTAGGTAGCACAGCAAGTGAGGAACCATTAAGGGTAAATGGGACTTTCTGTGTTCCTCATGCAAAGCACAGGCACCGAAACAACAGGTTGAGTAACGTTCTGTGCTGTGGCCATTTTAGTTTTACTTGATAAGCGTGCCTAAGAGTAGGACAAGGAGCAGGAAAATCAATCTTTCTGGCAAAAGCCCTTCATTAGGACTGTTCAGCCCTGATGAAGGGCTTTTGCCTGAAACGTCAATTTCCCTGCTCCTCGGATGCTGCCTGACCTGCTGTGCTTTTCCAGCACCACTCTAATCTCGACTCTGATTTCCAGCATCTGCAGTCCTCACTTTTACCAAAGAGTAGGACAAATCTAACTGTTGGGATTCTGTTGTCGAAGACGACTGGGAGAGCTTTTGATGTGATGGAAATGCAATCAGTGTTTGGGATTGTGTTTTGCATCACTTGTCATTTTTCCTCAAACTTGGAAAAAGGTTTGATGTATCACAACTTCATTGCTCAGGACAGTTTTTTAAAAGATTTATAAGGCACTTAATTAACATATCTTGAAGCCATAGAGATAAATATTGCATAGTATGGAGGCATTGCTTCTCGTAGACATTCAAATTGAATATATTACTGACATGAAAAAGAAGGGAATTTAGGTATCAGATGTTGCTAAGGAAAAGTCACTCTTGGGAAATTGCACCATTGGACATGAACAATCAGGTCAGCAGTCAAAATAGCAGATGCTGTGGGTACCTTTAAAATTTTAGGACAGAACATCAGTTAATTGACTTACTTTAGATTTTAGAAAATTTATTATGAACATTCTAGATATGTGTCTGATGACTGTAAATTTTGACTTAAACACTTTACTATACTTTTTTAAATGACATTTTAGTCCTGATTTAGTACCCTCGGTGTAGCTCAGAAAACTAGGGACCTGGGAAGTGGCCTCTTGTGAACAGGTGCTAAACCTAATTATGAAAAAAATGAGCAATTGTGTTAAATATTAATTAAAGAATGGAAGGTCAGTGTCGCTATTCAGTGGAAAGATATCTTGTTAGTCATGTAGAGGAATAATGCATGTGATAGATAGATATACATGTGTACAATCTATTGTACTCCCAACAACTGGGAGATGCTAAAACTGAGTGTGAATGGATGGGTGGGACAGTGCTGTAAATATAATCCAAGTTCATGTCTGGCATACTGACACTATTTGAGGAAGAGGATGACACTGAAAGGGATGGGGAATGGGGATTTTACTCCAGGACACCCATGGAGCCCCGAACATCTCCTGATAGTCCCCAGCACACCCCTGATTCCAAACCTTCTTCTTACTCTGACGATCAAGGGTCCACCATCAGCAACTGGCTTCATGGCCGACATTGGGAAGATGAGCGGGCAGAGCCATCCTAAACTATGGGCCGTCCCGGGACACGGAGTAACATTAATGAACCAACCCCCTGACCACAAGGAGAAACTGGCCCAATTTGCACAATGTGTCTGAAGAGCAGTACAGAGGTATAAGGCCATTCCTCAGGACTTGTTTGCTCTTCGCTGTAAGATCCTGTCCCTGAAACAGTTACCAAGTAGAAAGGGGAGAACCACTTAATCCAGTCATTAGAACGAGCCTTACAACAGCCTGTAAATATTAGTGATGTTCTGCAATGCAATCCCAAACCTTGGGAGTCATGAAGGGATTGCTGGGAGCAGTTTGTTGCCTGTTACAGAACACTTGCAGGTGATCAAATCTTGAATCAAGAAGCTGACTCACCTTTATTTAATGCTATGGTGTCACCAACGTGGTCCGGACAAACAATATGAACGAGCCCAGGGATTTCAGTCACACGTGAGGTGAGTGCTGGCCTTCTACTGGGATGGTCACGATGAGACCAAACCACAATCAAAGTTACAGGTAAACACCGAATATTGCCAGCGACCCCATGTGCCAGCCCTGATGAGGTTGACTGGGACCAAGATATCCACTGGGGGCAGAACCTACCCCCGATGCCCGTCCAGTGATCACTGCTGAGCAGCCTCTTCCCCAGGGAACCCTGGAATAGGAGACAGGCAGACCCCAGTACTACACCATTGGTACTGGGAACGGCATAGCGAAATACCGGGGACTAATGGCAGGCCCTTGCTTTAACTGTGGACATTTGCCACTGGAGAGGGAACTGTCCTTCCTAACCTTGGAACTAACATGAGGATCGACATGTGTGCATCCTCGTTAAAGCAAAATCTGCAAATATATACACTGACTGTGCTTTTGATGTGGTCCACGATAAGAGATGTGTGAGAACATACAGGATTTAACTTCCACAGGACAACCTATAGTAATGCTGCTTTGTCAAACCAGTCTGGCAGTTAGCAAATGTTCGACTCACACTGGTGCGACGGATACACTCTCCAAAGGATATGAGCAAGTAGACGCTGCTGCCAAGCAGGCAGCCTTACACCCCAAACTTCTGGTCCCATTGGGTTCCCAGCAAAACCTGGTGAGAGACGCTATTAGGATGGGTACGCCAGACCTGGGAAAGATACAGAAATTGCATGGGGGAGCCCCTGGAGAAGAGCACAAACTATGGATTCAAATGGGGTGTTCCCTCTGTATTCAAACCAAGCTATGGTAACCTATGCAGGACAGGTTTGTGTTCCTTCATTGCTCCTGTCTGTTTTAGCTTCTGATGTGCATAATTGTACACACTTGGGCAAGGGGGGTGCTCAACCCACTCCCTTACCTGGTGGGCCCTTTTACTTGTCTACAACTTGATTTTGTAGAGCTACCTCAAGTACATTGTTACAAAATTGTCTGATAATAGTAGATCTAATTAATATATGGATTGAAACCATCCCAACCACTGGCAATGCTGCTACAACTGTGGTCAATAATGTGGAAATATCAACATGGGCTAACCAGACCTCTACAATGTTTACATTCACAGGCCTGCATTTGAGACTGGAGCAAGTTGGACCCGAGGGGAAAGGCCCATTCCTTATACTCCTGATGACCCGAGCAGATGGCTCAGCAGACACCAGCTCGCCAGGCAACCATGGAAGAGGCCAACTAGCTGTCCCTATGCTCCCCTTTGCTCTGGCAAGATTACCCAGCCATTACTGGAGCACAGAGGATGGACTGAGGGACCTTGCATTCGAGAATTGCATGTCAGAACATTTCTATATATGACTTATCTGAGATTTGATCAGATTCCCTACAGTGTGGAAACAGGACCTTCAGCCCAACCAGTCCACACCCACCCTCTGAAGAGTAACCCACCCAGACCCATTTTCCTCTGACTAATGTACCTAACACTCTGGACAATTTAGCATGGCCAATCCACCTAACCTGCACATCTTTGGAGTGTGAGAGGAAACCGGAGCAAACCCACGCAGACACGAGGAGAATGTGCAAACTCCACGCAAACAATCGTTTGAGGCTGGGACCCTGGCGCTGTGAGACATTATGCCGTGTCTATGCTCATTGTCTTTATTGCAATCCTTGCCCCTATCATGTTCCTCATTATGCTGGTTACACAATACTGTCTGCGCTTATGTCCAATGCTGCTACCCCCTGCCCCATGGACCCCCAACTTGCCAAGATTCACTGTGCTGATGACTTTGCCCACAGTGCAGAGCATCTGGACTCAGACCACATGGACTCCAACCAATCTGAGTCTGAGAGTTACCTGAATAATACTGAGCCTCCCCCACCAGGTAAACCCCCAGCTCTGCAGCTCCTGACCTGTCACTTGCTAAAAAAAAAGGGGTAATTGTGGGAGAAGGGAAAATCACTTTGCCAACAAACCACTTGTTTTAGACACGATGTTTGTCTTTAACCAAAGAGGGCCTACCCATAATGCCACTGCTACCTCAACTTGGCCACACTCAGGAACAGACAGTAAAAGAGCCCTTACTGACTGAAGGAACATGTTATCTAGGTCAGTGTTTCTCAACCTTTCCGTGTTCAACGCCCCCTTCTTATCCTTGAAATCATGCAACGCCCCAAAATCACCAAAGTCTGTTTTTACACATATACCTGCAATTCACTGCAGTGCTGAAAACAGAAAATATTTGTGAAATATGTTTTATATACAACAAAAAATAAATGTTATAATTTATTACTGTTCTTACAGTCCACCTACTTTTGGCTTAATGTATAAAATTTAGTCTGTGATAGCAAAATAGTCAATGCAATCCTTGTGGTTTATCTTGTCTTGCATATACACCTGGATCAATTTTTGTCAAAAGCAATCTCAGGTCACCACGCTGAACAACATCCATGCAATTGCAGGTCTTATCTTGTATTCTGGCACTGAATCCTTTCTCAACCAAATAAGAGGCAGGAAATGGTAGTGCAAACCACTTTGCCTCTTCGCTTAATAGCGGGAAACGACATTGGGTGGCATCCTGAATCCAAAAAAGGGGCTCACCATTTGCGAAAACCGAATTTTCACTGCAGTGTCATTTTGGAGCTCTCTCAGTTCTTCCCGAAGGCAAATGACCATATCTTCTGCGTATGAGATAAAGGGGTCAGTCAACCATATAGGGATCTCCATCTTGATAAGATCAGCAAATCGTATTTTCATATCATCCTGCAGTGCACGAACATGAGCTGAGTAGGTAAGTGATTGATCATTGGTAACATCCTCCGCGATACTGTTTAAACTCGGGAACTGGTAAAACTCACGACGACTGATATTCCGATGAAAGAGATCAAGTTTCACAATAAAAGATGTAACAGCACTCCTTGCTTTTATGAAACTCACATTATCTCCTTGTATCTGCATGATCAGCGAATTGCACTTATCGAATATATCCGCGAGATATGCACAGTTGTGTTTTACGTTTCGGCTTTCATACAAAGGTTTTCATTATTTCTGTGTCGGAATTCGCTGATAGAATCAAACAGTTCATGGAAACAATTGAGGCATTTTCCTTTCGAGAGCCATCTCACTTCTGTGTGTAGCAGCAATTGCAGAAATTCATCTTCATTTTCTTTACAGAGTTGGCGGAGAAGTCGTTCATTCACAGCGTGTCTCTTTATATAATTTACCGCATCTGTCACCACTTGTAGAGAATAGTTGAGGGCTTCACTAAGTTTCTTTGCAGACATGCTGCCGATGGATAATGCAGTGTACTGTGAAAACATGTGGCACTTCTCTCTTTAATAATGTGACAAATCCCCGATGTTGGCCAGTCATAGCACGCGCGCCATCCGTAGCACAAGCAACAATGGTTTTGAGGGGAACAGACTTTTTATCAAAATAATCCTTGGCGCTGTCGAAGATAGTCTTACCCTTTGGTATCTGTCGGTAGATCCAGAGCAAAAAGTAGTCCTTCTCGTATTTCATTTTTGTCGATGAAATGCACGTACCCCAAAAGTAAAGCTTGATTTCTGCATATCGTACTTTCATCAATTTGGACACCGATTTCTTTCAATATCAAAAAGGAACATAATTTATCCTCAACATTTGAGGCCATTTCATTGATGCATCTTCTCACCGAATCGTTGCTAAGAGGAACACGCTTGATAGTCATTGATGGTTCCTGATGTAGCACGTTTGATAATACTTCGGCAATAGCTGGAAGCACCAACGATTCACCCACGGAATGAGGTTTACCACATTCTGCAATTTGCTTCGCTATGTTGTATGATGCCACAAGGCCATCCACATTTGTGGCTCCCATCTTTGAAAAAGCAGTGGAAATCGTTGGTCACTGATTGAATTTATTCTTAATGTTTGAAATATGCCAAACCTTTGTCCTTATTGTCACTGTGTTTCTTTTCCAAATGTTTAATAAGATGGGAAGGCTTCATGGCCTCATTGGAAAAACTTTGTTCACAGAGCAAGCACAGTGGTAACTGCTTATTAGATGGCGATTGAATAAAGCCATATCACAAATAGTCCATGCTATACTGCCTGCACTTTTTCTTACTCGATGAGGCCATTTTTACACTGTCGCTCAAATACCCTGATAGAATCATGGCTTTTACCTTATCACGATAATTTTAAGTCGCTCAGACAAGTGGCAAAATTTGATTGGCTAATTAGCTGTAACGTGCATTCATTCTGCCACCTGGTAGAACAGTGGAAAAGCTGCGTTTCATCTTTCTAGAAGCGACACGGGTTCGGTGATATTGATCTTGGCAGTAGAGTCAGTGCCAACTGCGAACGAGTTCAAATGGTTTGCCATTCACAGAGAAGACTATCAATAATAGCGCAGCAACCAATCAGAGCGCACACCTCCATGGGTGCAGGGAAAATAACAGACTCATGTTATGCGACTATCCATCTGCACACAGCAATGTCCTTCAAGGACATGGCAGTCTTCCAAATGATTGGTAAGCTCTCTACAAAGTTGTTCAGTGCCCCCTTGCCGCCCCCTTTGACTTCAACGCCCACCGAAGGAAGGCAAACGCCCCTCAGGGGGCGCTTCCCGCCCCTGTTGAGAAACACTGATCTAGATGACCTGCTAATGTGACTCACTGCCTCACAATGGCACCGCAGGTCCTGAAGCCCTGGGGCACTCCATAGAAACTCAGTCACCACAATGCCGACGCAGACTAAATGGCACCATGTTTTGGAGGTGCCTGTGTTGCTCTGGGATGTACAAAGTTAAAAATAAACACCAGGTTATAGTCCAACAGGTTTATTTGGAAACACTAGCTTTTGGGGCGCTGCTCTTTCGTCAGGTGGTTGTGGAGTATAAGATCATAAGACGCAGAATTTATAGCAGTGTGATGTAACTGAAGTGACATGTTGAAAAAGACCTGGATTGTTTGTTAAGTGTCTCATCTTTTAGAATTACCATGATGATTTCAGTTCTTTCATATATAAAACCCAGAACTTTTTTTTAAAGTAACACTCTCAAGAGAACTTTAACAATAGGTGCCATGTCAGCTCAGATAATGCATTGAAGGTGTGAGGTGCCCTGTGTGAGGCTGTCTGTGCCCCAATGTTCAGACTGATTCTAATTGAAAAAAAGGGATTTACAGAATCTTAAAATGGACTCATGCAGTTTTTGAGCAAAACAAAACGTAATTCTGCAAGTACAAATTCACCGCACAACTTATATGTGTGTGTGTGTGTGAGAGAGAGATAGAAAGGGAGAGAGTGTGCGTAGTGCAGTGGAGTCACTGAAATGGCATGAGGATACTTGTTATAAATGCTCACTGCCCTATGAAACTATTGCAGCCAGGATGCTGAATATTAACACCCATTTCTGTCGATTAACTAACCCTCTGTTGCCATTGTGAACTGACCGATACTGCCAGACGAGTAGCATTGTTTCTATCACAGGTGAGGTGCCGGAAGACTGGAGGTTGGCAAACATAGTGCCACTGTTTAAGAAGGGCAGTAAATACAAGCCAGGGAACTATAGACCAGTGAGCCTGACCTCGGTGGTGGGCAAGTTGTTGGAGGGAATTCTGAGGGACAGGATGTACATGTATTTGGAAGGACTGATTCAGGATAGTCAACACAGCTTTGTGCATGGGAAATCATGTCTCACAAACTTGATTGAGTTTTTTGAAGAAGTAACAAAGAGGATTGATGAGGGCAGAGCAGAAGATGTGATCTATATGGACTTCAGCAAAGCGTTCGACAAGGTTCCCCATGGGAGACTGATTAGCAAGGTTAGATCTCATGGAATACAGGGAGAACTAGCCATTTGGATACAGAACTGACTCAAACGTAGAAAACAGAGGGTGGTGGTGGAAGGTTGTTTTTCAGACTGGAGGCCTGTGACCAGTGAAGTGCCACAAGGATCAATGCTGGGCCCTCTATCTTTTGTCATTTACATAAATGATTTGGATGCGAGCATAAGAGGTACAGTTAGTAAGTTTGCAGATGACACCAAAATTGGAGGTGTAGTGGACAGCGAAGAGGGTTAACCTTAGATTACAACAGGATCTGGACCAGATGGGCCAATGGGCTGAGAAGTGGCAGATGGAGTTTAATTCAGATAAATGCGAGGTGCTGCATTTTGGGAAAGCAAATCTTAGCAGGACTTATCCACTTAATGGTAAGGTCCTAGGGAGTGTTGCTGAACAAAGAGACCTTGGAGTGCAGGTTCATAGCTCCTTGAAAGTGGAGTCGCAAGGTAGATAGGATAGTGAAGAAGGCGTTTGGTATGCTTTCCTTTATTGGTCAGAGTATTGAGTACAGGATTTGGGAGGTCATGTTGCTATACAGGACATTGGTTCGGCCACTGTTGGAATATTGCGTGCAATTCTGGTCTCCTTACTATCGGAAAGATGCTGTGAAACTTGAAAAGATTCAGAAAAGAGTTACAAGGATGTTGCCAGGGTTGGAGGATCTGAGCTACAGGGAGAGGCTGAACAGGCTGGGGCTGTTTTCCCTGGAGCGTCGGAGATAAGGGGTGACCTTGTAGAGCTTTACAAAATTATGAGGGGCACGGATAGGATAAATAGACAAAGTCTTTTCCCTGGGGTCGGGGAGTCCAGAACTAGAGGGCATAGGTTTATGGTGAGAGGGGAAAGATATGAAAGAGACCTAAGGGGCAACTTTTCACGCAGAGGGTGGTACGTGTATGGAATGAGCTGCCCGAGGATGTGGTGGAGACTGGTACAATTGCAACAATTAAGAGGCATTTGGATGGGTATATGAATAGGAAGGGTTTGGAGGGATATGGGCCGGGTGCTGGCAGGTGGGACTAGATTGGGTTGGGATATTTGGTCGGCATGGATGGGTTGGGCCAAAGGGTCTGTTTCCATGCTGTACATTTCTATGACTCTAACTGTGATTGAAACTGTATTGACCTGTAATTAACATCAATCTCCTGTAACCGTGTAAGAACTGACTGTACCTAAAGCTCCAGGAAGAGGGTTTTGACTCAGCTGTGCAAAATGTCCATTTTGCATACCTGCGGTCAATCTCTCTTCCCACAATATCATGAAACAAACCAGTATTTATTGATTTCACAAGAAATGTGTACAGGTTTTATTTATAATAATATATTTGCAGTACCTACGACTGCCTAAATTAATCATAAATTGGACAGTTCTCTGACACCTGTTCCTGCCTTTCCCCCATATCCTTTAATCCCTTTAGGCCCAAGTGCTATATCTAACTCCTTCTTGAAATCTTTGATGCTTTGGTCTCACCTGCTCCCTGTGGCAGAGAATCCCACAGTCTCCCCACTCTCTGGATGAAGACATTTCTCTTCATCTCAGTCCCAACTGGGTTTACGCTGTAGCCTCAGTCTGTGACCCTTGGTTCTGGGCTCCCCAGTCATTGGGAACACCTTTCCTGTATCTAACTTGCCCAGCACTGTATGGATTCTATAGGCTTCTAGGAGATTCCCGCCCCCCTCATTCTTCCAAACTCCAGCGAATTGAATCCTATCGATTCAACATCTCCTCGTGTGTCAGTCCTGCCATCCCAGGAATCAAGCTTTGCTGCATTCCCTCAACATTCCCTACAGGGTTGGCAATGGCCCAGTTGGTATTATTGCTAGACTATTAATTCAGAGACTTGGCAGCCACCTTGGGTCCAGCTATTCACACAGTGTGAACAGGGAAGGTTTACTTCAGCACCGAACACAGGGATTAGAGAATACAACAGGGAGAAAGAATGAAAACTGAACAACCTCACAGTAAACAACAAATAAATCAGTACAACATTCTGAATGCCCGTGTGAGTGCAGTGAGGCAGCCCCATAGCACAGTTAGAGATGCGGACCTGACAATTTGCAGCTTGCAAATCAGAAAGGACACAGGGTCAAACCAACAACATGCAGTAGCACAGGACAAGTTAGTGAACTTTAGGCTGTTAAAGATTTTTACACAATAAATGCAAATAAACCAAATGCTTATTTAGTGGGGAATGAAAAGTACAACCAAAAGAGCAGACAGAAATATCAATGGAACAGAACAGGACATGGAATCAAGTTAAAGGAGCTGCTGGATAAGGCTTTAAGGCCAAGACAGTCAATTATTCCCAATCCCAAAAGCCTAGAAGACAAGGGCACACGATCATTTATTAGCATTGTGAATTTTTGGAAATCTCTCCTCCCAGGAACCGTGCTGCTCAGTTGCTTCATTTCTTCAAATTGGAGATTGACAGTTTGAGAAAGTAAGGGAATTGAAAGTGATGGAGATACTGCGCGACTTCTTAGCAAATAGTTGGGGAGGTGGATTCGACAAGGGGGTCCTATTTCTGCTCATGTTTCTCATGTTCATGATATTAGGATATTTACAGTCGTGTTAATCATTCCCTGTTCCTCATTTCCAAACATTGGGCTGTTACAGCAGCTTGGAAGAATGAAGCCTCCATTTCTGACATGATGGTTACGACAGGGCAGTGACTCAGGGATGTTTTGCAATCTGCGCAATATTCCCCCTCCCCACCTCTTCAAACAGTGTCAATCACAGTCTCTCACGTGATTTCCCTCCCATTTTAAGGACTGCTGCTTTGTATTTCATGGACACAGATCAGTCACCGAGAAGCTGTTAATAGGATGCTAATTATATTAATAAGGGGCATGATTTAATTAAGTACCTACAGCACTGATAGAGACTGACGGGACACGGAGTGGTTGGGAGGCAGCAAGTATACTTCATACAGTATTGGGTAAATACAACTAGTGTCTAGTTCCACACTTCACCAAATGGTTTGGGATTATGTTATCAGACGTACGTGAAGTCTGGGATTTGTATGGAATCCAAGACTTACATGTGCTCGATCAGGCAAGTTAATGAGATTAGGCAAGGCAATAATATCAACGAAACAGCTCTGATGGACAACTATAAGAACAGGATGTGGTATATTAATAGGTAACTCATCAAAACCAACAGTACTGAGCAATGTCAGCATGATCAGACCTGGAGATGAAGCCAGAGTCCCAGAAGGTGGAAGAGATGTGAAAGATGGTTCTTCTGCATTACGTTGTCGTTTTATGCAAAGATATACTGGATACATGAACATCAACTAGCCACAAAAGGAATGACCCACTCCCACTAGTATCCTTACATACAGATGAGGAAGGACACCACTTCAACTGGGACAATACATCCATCTAGGACAAGCCAAACAGCGACACGCACAAAAATTCCTAGAAGCATGGCATTCCATCTGGAATTCTATCAACAAACACAATGACTTGGATCCCATTTACTAACCCCTGAGAAAAAGAGCAAGAAATTACATCACCATAGGAAATGTTATCATCACAGGAAATTACATCACCGACCCTAAGAAACTCAAACATATAAATAGAAAGCTGGCTAGACCACAAGTGCTTCATTCAGAAGCTCCTGAAGATGTTACCTATTATGGCGACAAATTATCTGAAACTGAACCTTTCACTTCGGCAAGCAAACTTATATCCAGAACATACAGTGTTACAGCATAGTACAGGCCCTTTGGACCTGTGGAACCAATCAGAAGTCCATCTAAGATATATTATTCCATTCTTGTCCATATGCTGCAGCATGATCTCATGGTTCTGAACCTCAATCCTTCGACCAGTAAAAGCTAACACACCATATGCCTTCTTAGCAACCCTATTAACTTGGGTGGCAACTTTCAGGGATTTATGTACATGGCCACCATGGTCTATCTGCTCATCTACACTGCCAGTAATCTTACCACTAGCCCAGTACTCTGTATTCCTGTTACTCCTTCCAAAGTGAATCACTACACTTTTCTGCATTAAACTCCATTTACCACCTCTCAGCCCAGCTCTGCAGCTTATCTATGTCCCTCTGTCACCTACAACATTCTTCTACATTATCGACAACTTTACCGACCTTAGTGTCATCCACAAATCTACTAAGCCAAGCTTCTATGCCCTCATCCAGGTCATTTATAAAAATGACAAACAACAGTGGACGCAAAACAGATCCTTGCGGTACCCCACTAGTAACTGAACTCCAGTATGAACATTTCCCATCAACCACCACCAGCTAGCCAATTTCAGCTAGCCAATTTCTGATCCAAACCACTAAATCACCCTCAATCCCATGTCTTCATATATTGTATAGTAGCCTACTATGGGGAACCTTATTAAGCGCCTTTCTGAAATCCATATACACCACATCAACTGCTTTACACTTATCTGAGGAAGTTAAAATGCCACAGAGGGTCAAACATTCCACTGCCAAAGGACTTACTGCAGTATCAACTAAAAGCCTGAAGTCTTACAATACAGACAGGGGGAAGGCTGACTGTATCTCAGAAATAGAGCCTCGTGGAGCCACACATGTGGATTCCCCGTGTAGCCCCAGACAGAGGGATTTGCCCTTTCCAGACAAGACTGATAGCCTTGGCCACAACCCTGTTAAATTACCTCCTGCTCCCATTGTTTTATTTCCCCTCCATATTAGCATTGGTTTGTGAATCCCCCATTTACAGCAGGCAAATCCCTTCTGCCTTACTCTCTTCCCATCAACACATAATCATGAAGAATACGATAATTAGCTTCTGTGAACTATTCACATGTTATTACAGGACAACCATATTCATTGGGCTTTGTAACTTCCTAATTACCTACATTAAACTTTGTGATGACAATCGCCCATGTGACTGGTAAACCTTTTGTTTAATTCCTATAAAATATACTGTCTCTGTGCGTGGAGCGGAGGTTCGTGGAGAAGTGTCACCACAAGTAGACACACGGCTAATTTGGAGATGTTTTGAATCTCTTGCCGGCTGTCCGATAATAAAGTTGCAGCTATTGTATAGAAAACTTGTGTCGTCCGGATTTGTGGAACAAAGCAGACATCAATACATCCACCTGTTTGGTCACCTTCGCAAAGAACTCAGTAAGGTTAGTGAGATACGACCTACCCTTCACAAAACCATGTTAACTATCCCTAATCAACTTATTCATCTCTGGATGATTATAAATCTTTACCCACAACCGAAGTAAGGCTGACAGGTCTATAGTTTCCAGGGTTGTCTCTCCTCCCCTTCTTGAACAAGGAGACAACATTTGCTACTCTCCAATCTTCTAGCACTATTCCTGAAGACAATGACAACATAAAGATCAAAGCAAGCTCCTCCCTAGCATCCCAGAGGATCATAGGATAAATCCCATCTGGCCCCAGGGGGCTTTTCTATTTTTACACTTTCCAGAATTGCTAACACCGCCTCCTTGTGAACCTCAATCCCATCTAGTCTCGCAGCCTGGATCTCAGTATTCTCCTTAACCAGATTGTCTTTTTCTAGTTTCAGTACTGGTGAAAAGTATTCATTTAGTGCTTCCCCTATCTCCTCTGACTCCAAGTAAAACCTCCCACTGGTATGCTTGATTGACGCTAATCATTATCCAGTCCTTCTTTTATTTCCGGTATAGCTATAGAAAGCCTTAGGGTTTTCCCTGATCCTATCTCTTTAAGTCTTTCCTGGATAACTTGTAACTCTCAAGCGCCCTAACTGAGCTTTCACATCTCATCCTAACATAAGCCTTTTTCTTCCTCTTGAGAAGAGATTCAACTTCGTTAGTAAAACATGCCTCCCTCGCTCAACCACTTCCTCCCTGCCTGACAGCTACATAACTATGTGCAACATCGAGGGCCATAGGGTCTGTTCTTCACTGTATTGTTCGAAATCAAGGACTCGCAGTAGCTGTTCATTGAATAAACTCCACATTTCAGTTGTGCCCAATCCCTGCAGTTTCCTTCCCCATCCTATGCATCCTAAATCTTGCCTCACTGTCAGAGCACTGGGATAGATCCAGGTCTCAATGCCAGAGCACTGGGATTGATCCAGGTCTCACTGCTGGAGCACTGGGATTAATCCAGGCCTCATTGCTAGAGCACTGGGATTGACCAGGTCTCACTGCTGGAGCACTGGGGCTGATCCAGGTCTCACTGCTGGAATACTGGGATTAATCCAGGCCTCATTGCTAGAGCAGTGGGATTGACCAGGTCTCACTGCTGGAGCACTGGGGCTGATCCAGGTCTCACTGCTGGAGCACTGGGGCTGATCCAGGTTTCACTACCGGAGCACTGGGACAGATCCAGGTCTTACTGCTGGACCACTGGGACTGATCCAGGCTCACTGCTGGAGCACTGGGATGGATCCAGGTCTCACTGCTGGTGCACTGGGACTGATCCAGGTCTCACTGTTGGAGCACTGTGATTGATCCAGGTCTCACTGCTGGACCACTTGGACTGATCCAGGTCTCAATGCTGGACCACTGGGATTGATCCAGGTCTCACTGCTGGAGCACTGGGATTGATCCAGGTCTCACTGCTGGACCACTGGGATTGATCCAGGTCTCACTGCTGGAGCACTGGGATTGATCCAGGTCTCTCTGCTGGTGCACAGGGACTGATCCAGGTCTCAGTGATGGAGCACTGGGATTGATCCAGGTCTCACTGCTGGTGCACTGGGACTGATCCAGGTCTCACTGTTGGAGCACTGGAATATATCCAGGTCTCACTGCCGGAGCATTGGAAGTGATCCAGGTCTCACTGTCAGAGCACTGGGATAGATCCAGGTCTCAATGCCCGAGTATTGGGATTGATCCAGGTCTCACTGCTGGATCACTGGGATTAATTCAGGCTTCATTGCTAGAGCACTGGGATTGACCAGGTCTCACTGCTGGAGCACTGGGGCTGATCCAGGTCTCACTGCTGGAATACTGGGATTAATCCAGGCCTCATTGCTAGAGCAGTGGGATTGACCAGGTCTCACTGCTGGAGCACTGGGATTAATCCAGGCCTCATTGCTAGAGCACTGGGATTGACCAGGTCTCACTGCTGGAGCACTGGGGCTGATCCAGGTCTCACTGCTGGAATACTGGGATTAATCCAGGCCTCATTGCTAGAGCAGTGGGATTGACCAGGTCTCACTGCTGGAGCACTGGGGCTGATCCAGGTCTCACTGCTGGAGCACTGGGGCTGATCCAGGTTTCACTACCGGAGCACTGGGACAGATCCAGGTCTTACTGCTGGACCACTGGGACTGATCCAGGCTCACTGCTGGAGCACTGGGATGGATCCAGGTCTCACTGCTGGTGCACTGGGACTGATCCAGGTCTCACTGTTGGAGCACTGTGATTGATCCAGGTCTCACTGCTGGACCACTTGGACTGATCCAGGTCTCAATGCTGGACCACTGGGATTGATCCAGGTCTCACTGCTGGAGCACTGGGATTGATCCAGGTCTCACTGCTGGACCACTGGGATTGATCCAGGTCTCACTGCTGGAGCACTGGGATTGATCCAGGTCTCTCTGCTGGTGCACAGGGACTGATCCAGGTCTCAGTGATGGAGCACTGGGATTGATCCAGGTCTCACTGCTGGTGCACTGGGACTGATCCAGGTCTCACTGTTGGAGCACTGGAATATATCCAGGTCTCACTGCCGGAGCATTGGAAGTGATCCAGGTCTCACTGTCAGAGCACTGGGATAGATCCAGGTCTCAATGCCCGAGTATTGGGATTGATCCAGGTCTCACTGCTGGATCACTGGGATTAATTCAGGCTTCATTGCTAGAGCACTGGGATTGACCAGGTCTCACTGCTGGAGCACTGAGGGTGGTCCAGGTTTCACTACCGGAGCACTGGGACAGATCCAGGTCTTACTGCTGGCGTGCTGGGACTGATCCGGATCATTGCTGGAGCACTGGGACAGATCCAGGTTTCACTGCCGGAGCACTGGGACTGATCCAGGACTCACTGCTGGAGCACTGAGATTAATCCAGGGATCACTGCTGGACCACTGGGACTGATCCAGGTCTCTGCTGGTGCACTGGGACTGATCCAGGTCTCTCTGCTGGGTGCACTGGGACTGATCCAGGTCTTATTGCTGGACCACTGGGACTGATCCAGGTCTCATTGTCAGAGCACTGGGATAGATCCAGGTCTCACTTCCGGAGCACTGGGGCTGATCCAGGTCTCACTGCTGGAGCACTGGGATTGTTCAGGTCTTACTGCTGGAGCACTGGGATTGATCAGGTCCTACTGCTGGGACACTGGGACTGATCCAGGTCTCAATGCCAGAGCACTGGGGCTGATCCAGGTCACACTGCTGGAGCACTGGGACTGATCCAGGTCATACTGCCGGATCACTGGGATTGATCGAGGTCTCAATGCCAGAGCACTGGGGCTGATCCAGGTCTCTCTCCTGGATCACTGGCACCAATCGAAGTCTCACTGCCAGAGCACTGGGGCTGATCCAGGTCTCCCTGCTGGAGCACTGGGGCTGGTACAGGTCTCACTGCTGGAGCACTGGGACTGATCGAGATCACTGCCAGAGCACTGGGATTGATCCAGATCACTGCTGCAGCACTGGGACTGATCCAGGTCTTACTCCCGGAGAACTGGGACTGATCCGGATCACTGAGGGAATTCTGGGATTAATCGAGGTGTCAGTGCCGGAGCACTGGGATTGACCAGGTCTCACTGCCAGAGCACTGGGACTGATCCAGGTCTCACCGCCAGAGCACTGGGGCTGATCCAGGTCTCATTGCCAGAGCACTGGGATTGATCCAGGTGTCACTTTCGGAGCACTGGGGCTGATCCAGGTCTTACTGCTGGAGCACTGGGATTGATCCAGGTCTCACCGCCAGAGCACTGGGGCTGATCCAGGTCTCACTGCTGGAGCACTGGGATTGTTCAGGTCTTACTGCTGGAGCACTGGGATTGTTCAGGTCTTACTGCTGGAGCACTGGGACTGATCCAGGTCTCATTGCCAGAGCACTGTAATTGATCTAGGTCTCACTTCCGGAGCACTGGGGCTGATCCAGGTCTCACTGCTGGAGCACTGGCACCAATCGAATGCCCACTGCCTGAGCACTGGGATTGATCAGGTCTTACTGCTGGAGCACTACGACTGATCCAGCTCTTACTGCTGGAGCACTGGGACTGATCCAGGTCTTACCCCCGGAGCACTGGGAGTGATCTGAATTACTGCAGGAGTTCAGGGATTGATCGAGGTCTCAGTGCTGGAGCACAGGGATTGATCCAGGTCTGACTGCCGGAACACTGGTACTGATCCAGGTCTCACTGCCGGAACACTGGTACTGATCCAGGTCTCACTGCAGGAATACTGGGACTGATCCAGGTCCCACTGCCGGAGTACTGGGATTGATCCAGGTCTCACTACTGGAGCACTGACACCAATCGAAGTCTCACTGCCTGAGCTTTGGGATTGATCCATGTCTCACTGCCGGAGTACTGGGATTGATTCAGGTCTCTCTCCTGGATCACTGGCACCAATCGAAGTCTCAATGCCAGAGCACTGGGGCTGATCCAGGTCTCACTGCCTGAGCACTGGGGCTGATCCAGGTCTCCCTGCTGGAGCACTGGGACTGATCGAGATCACTGCCAGAGCACTGGGACTGATCCGGATCACTGCTGGAGCAGTGGGACTGATCCAGGTCTTACTCCCGGAGAACTGGGACTGATCCGGATCACTGAGGGAATTCTGGGATTAATCGAGGTGTCAGTGCCGGAGCACTGGGATTGACCAGATCTAATTGCTGGAGCACTGGGGCGGATGCAGGTCTCACTGCCAGAGCACTGAGATTGATCCAGGTTTCACTGCTGGGGCACTGGGACTGATCCAGGACTCAATGCTGGGTCACTGGGACTGATCCAGGACTCAATGCTGGAGCACTGGGACTGATCTTGGTCTCACTGCCGGAGCACTGGGGCTGATCCAGGCCTCACTGCTGGAGCACTGGGACTGATCCAGGTCTCACTGCTGGAGCACTGGGACTGATCCAGGACTCAATGCTGGAGCACTGGGACTGATCTTGGTCTCACTGCCGGAGCACTGGGGCTGATCCAGGCCTCACTGCTGGAGCACTGGGACTGATCCAGGTCTCACTGCTGGAGCACTGGGACTGATCCAGGACTCAATGCTGGAGCACTGGGACTGATCCAGGTCTCACTGCTGGAGCACTGGGGCTGATCCAGGCCTCTCTGCTGGAGCACTGGGACTGATCCAGGTCTCACTGCTGGAGCACTGGGACTGATCCAGGACTCAATGCTGGAGCACTGGGACTGATCCAGGTCTCATTGCCAGAGCTCTGGAACTGATCCAGGTCTCACTGCTGGAGCACTGGGGCTGATCCAGGTCTCACTGCCAGAGCACTGGGGCTGATCCAGGCCTCACTGCCGGAGCACTGCAGCTGATCTGGATCACTGCGGGAGTTCAGACATTGATCGAGGTCTCACTGCTGGTGCACTGGGATTGATCCAGGTCTCACTGCCGGTGCACTGGGACTGATCCAGGTCTCACGGCTGGAGCACTGGGGCTGATCCAGGCCTCTCTGTTGGAGCACTGGGACTGATCCAGGTCTCACTGCTGGAGCACTGGGGCTGATCCAGGTCTCAATGCCAGAGCACTGGGATTGATCCAGGTCACACTGCCAGAGCACTGGGGCTGATCCAGGTCTCACTGCCTGAGCACTGGGACTGATACAGGTCTCACTGCCAGAGCACTGGGGCTGATCCAGGTCTCACTGCCAGAGCACTGGGGCTGATCCAGGTCTTACCCCCGGAGCACTGGGAGTGATCTGAATTACTGCAGGAGTTCAGGGATTGATCGAGGTCTCAGTGCTGGAGCACAGGGATTGATCCAGGTCTGACTGCCGGAACACTGGTACTGATCCAGGTCTCACTGCCGGAACACTGGTACTGATCCAGGTCTCACTGCAGGAATACTGGGACTGATCCAGGTCCCACTGCCGGAGTACTGGGATTGATCCAGGTCTCACTACTGGAGCACTGACACCAATCGAAGTCTCACTGCCTGAGCTTTGGGATTGATCCATGTCTCACTGCCGGAGTACTGGGATTGATTCAGGTCTCTCTCCTGGATCACTGGCACCAATCGAAGTCTCAATGCCAGAGCACTGGGGCTGATCCAGGTCTCACTGCCTGAGCACTGGGGCTGATCCAGGTCTCCCTGCTGGAGCACTGGGACTGATCGAGATCACTGCCAGAGCACTGGGACTGATCCGGATCACTGCTGGAGCAGTGGGACTGATCCAGGTCTTACTCCCGGAGAACTGGGACTGATCCGGATCACTGAGGGAATTCTGGGATTAATCGAGGTGTCAGTGCCGGAGCACTGGGATTGACCAGATCTAATTGCTGGAGCACTGGGGCGGATGCAGGTCTCACTGCCAGAGCACTGAGATTGATCCAGGTTTCACTGCTGGGGCACTGGGACTGATCCAGGACTCAATGCTGGGTCACTGGGACTGATCCAGGACTCAATGCTGGAGCACTGGGACTGATCTTGGTCTCACTGCCGGAGCACTGGGGCTGATCCAGGCCTCACTGCTGGAGCACTGGGACTGATCCAGGTCTCACTGCTGGAGCACTGGGACTGATCCAGGACTCAATGCTGGAGCACTGGGACTGATCTTGGTCTCACTGCCGGAGCACTGGGGCTGATCCAGGCCTCACTGCTGGAGCACTGGGACTGATCCAGGTCTCACTGCTGGAGCACTGGGACTGATCCAGGACTCAATGCTGGAGCACTGGGACTGATCCAGGTCTCACTGCTGGAGCACTGGGGCTGATCCAGGCCTCTCTGCTGGAGCACTGGGACTGATCCAGGTCTCACTGCTGGAGCACTGGGACTGATCCAGGACTCAATGCTGGAGCACTGGGACTGATCCAGGTCTCATTGCCAGAGCTCTGGAACTGATCCAGGTCTCACTGCTGGAGCACTGGGGCTGATCCAGGTCTCACTGCCAGAGCACTGGGGCTGATCCAGGCCTCACTGCCGGAGCACTGCAGCTGATCTGGATCACTGCGGGAGTTCAGACATTGATCGAGGTCTCACTGCTGGTGCACTGGGATTGATCCAGGTCTCACTGCCGGTGCACTGGGACTGATCCAGGTCTCACGGCTGGAGCACTGGGGCTGATCCAGGCCTCTCTGTTGGAGCACTGGGACTGATCCAGGTCTCACTGCTGGAGCACTGGGGCTGATCCAGGTCTCAATGCCAGAGCACTGGGATTGATCCAGGTCACACTGCCAGAGCACTGGGGCTGATCCAGGTCTCACTGCCTGAGCACTGGGACTGATACAGGTCTCACTGCCAGAGCACTGGGGCTGATCCAGGTCTCACTGCCAGAGCACTGGGGCTGATCCAGGCCTCACTGCCGGAGCACTGCAGCTGATCTGGATCACTGCGGGAGTTCAGACATTGATCGAGGTCTCACTGCTGGTGCACTGGGATTGATCCAGGTCTAACTGCTTGAATACTGGGATTGATCCAGGTCTCACTGCCGGTGCACTGGGACTGATCCAGGTCTCACTGCTGGAGCACTGGGATTGATCCAGGTCTCACTGCCGGAGCACTGGGATTGATCCAGGTCTCACTGCCGGAGCACTGGGATTGATCCAGGTCTCACTGCCTGAGCACTGGGATTGATCCAGGTCTCACTGCTGCAGCACTGGGATTGATCCAGGTTTCACTGCTGGAGCACTGGGATTGATCCAGGTCTCACTGTTGGATCACTGGGACTGATCCAGGTCTCACTGCTGGTGCACTGGGACTGATCTAGATTTCACTGCCAGAGCACTGGGATTGATCCAGTTCTCTCTCTTTCGGAGCACTGGGATTGATTTAAGTCATCCATTCCCCAACTCTCACCAACCCTTCACCAGTTGATAGTCCATGCGACACCAAGTGACTCCCAGCTCTTTGAACATCATATCAGCTGAACCTTTGGACCATCTGAGTCTTGTTGGCTCAATTCCCCAAACATTAAACTGAATTTAGGAAGAGGAGGGGTGTCCCTGGGGTTGGTCAGCAATATTTCAGCTTAATCTGCTGGCCGTAAACTGGCCTCATACCAATCAATTAATTGAACTTGAATTGACCTAAATTAGCCATATAGATTAAATTACTTACAGTGTGAAAACAGGCCCTTTGGCTCAACAAGTCCACACTGACCATCCGAAGAGCAACCCACCCAGACCCATTCCCCTACATTTACCCCTTCTCCTAACACTATGGGCAATTTAGCATGGCCAACTCACCTAACCTACATATTTTTGGACGGTGGGAGGAAACCAGAGCACCCGGAGGAAACCCACGCAGACACGGGGAGACACGCTTTACACAAGATAACCATAGGTCAGAAAAGTTATGAAGCCAACTTACAAAGACTAATGTTACAGTCTTGGGCAGCACAGTGGCTCAGTGAGGCAATGAGGCTGCCTTTTCGATTCCAGCCTTGGGTGACTGTCTGTGTGGAGTTTGGACGTCCTCCCCCTGTCCGTGCCAGTTTTCTCCGGATGCTCTGATAACCTCCCACAGTTCAAAGGTTAGGGCGAATTGGCCATGCTAAAATTGCCCACAGTGTTCAGGGATGTGTAGGTTAGGTGCAAGGGTACTCTTCAAAGGGTCGGTGTGGTCACCGTTTTCTGCTCGGATCCACTGTCCGTGCACAGACTCATGTGCCTATGTGACCAGTTCGAACAGGCCTCAGGGGCCAAGATAAACCGAGGCAAGAGCGAGGCCATGCTCTTCGGGAACTGGGCTGACCAATCCTCGATCCCCTTCACCGTCAGGATCGACCACCTGAAGGTGTTGGGTATTTGGTTCGGGGGGGCTGGGGCGTGCGCCAAGTCTTGGGAGGAGTGTATCAGCAAAGTGAGGCAGAAACTGGGCAGATGGAAGCTACGGTCGCTCTCCATCACGGGAAAAAACCTGGTCATCAGGTGTGAGGCACTGTCATTGCTATTATACGTGGCACAGGTCTGGCATATTCCCAGAACCTGTGCCGCTGCAGTCACCAGGGCCATCTTCCAGTTTATATGGAGATCAAAGATGGACCGGGTCCAAAGGGACTCGATGTATAAAGGTCTGGGCAACAGGGGAAAAAACACACCCAATGCCACCCTCACCCTGATGGCCACCTTTGTGTGTGGCTGCATCAAGCTGTGTGTGGATCCCTGGTACACAAACACCAAGCTTCACTACGTACTGAGGTTCTACCTGTCCCCGGTGTTGCACAGGATGGGCCTGGCCTCGCTGCCGCGGAACGCTCCGAGTAGTTGGACCGTTCCGTATCACCTGTCCTTCGTGGAGAAGTTTATGAAGAAAAACACCTTTGACCACAAGTCCATCAGGAAGTGGTCAGCACGTAGTGTCCTTGAGACCCTTCGGGAAAAGGAGAGGGCGGATCCTGTCGAGCGGTTCCCTGAGCAGACTGTCAAAGTCATTTGGCAGAACGCCTCATCGCCAGAACCTTCCAACAAGCACCAAGACATGGCTTGGCTAGTGGTGAGAAGGGCTCTGCCTGTGAGATCCTTTATGCACGCCCGGACTCTCAGCTGCACCGCATGCTGCCCTCGAAGCGGCTGCGGGGGGGACGAGACTGTCACACACCTCCTTCTGGAATGTGCCTACGCAGAGGAAGTCTGGAGAGGAATGCAGTGGTGTTTGTCGAGGTTCGTCCCGAGCAGCACCGTGACGCGGGACTCCGTGCTCTACGGCCTGTTCCTTGGGACGCAAACCGAGACGAACATCAACTGTGCCTGGAGGATCATCAACTCGGTGAAGGACACTCTCTGGGCGGTCCGAAACCTGTTGATCTTCCAGCTGAAGGAGTTGACCCCGACCGAGTGTTGCAGACTGGCACATTCCAAGGTCCAGGACTACGTGTTGAGGGACGCGGTGAAGCTTGGGGCAGCTGCCGCCAAGGCGCGGTGGGGAAAGACCACTGTGTAACATCTGCCTGCCTAAAGAAGAACAGGGGGCCTGCACAGTAAGTGGGCTCTGCTGACGCCTCAGCTAAATATATGGATATAGGATTGATAAACGTGCAGACCTGTATATACAAATGATAAATTCTGATCTCTGTATGTAAATGTTTACGTATGGCATGACCAAATGTACAGGCCATCAAATTATTTTATGAATAATTAATAATTTTTGAAATAAACAAAGTCAGTGTAGACTCATTGGGTGGAATGGTCTGTTTCCGCACTGTAGGAATTCTAATTCTCTCTCCAGAAGCCTTCTCCAGACCTGATATTCTTTTAGAGTTGAAAAATGTGTTGCTGGAAAAGCGCAGCAGGTCAGGCAGCATCCGAGGAGCAGGAGAATCGACGTTTCGGGCATAAGCCCTTCTTCAGGAATGAGGCTGGTGTGCCAAGCGCGCTGAGGTAAAAGGTGGGGGCAGGGAATTTGGAGGAGGGGCGTTGGGAATGCGATAGGTGGAAGGAGGTGAGGGTGAGGGTGATAGGCCGGAGAGGGGGTGGGGGCGGAGAGGTCAGGAAGAAGATTGCAGGTCAAGAAGACGGTGCTGAGTCCGAGGGCTGGGACTGAGATAAGGTGGGGGAAGCGAAATGAGGAAGCTGGAGAAATCTGCATTCATCCCTTGTGGTTGGAGGGTTCCTAGGCGGAAGATGAGGCGCTCTTCCTCCAGGCATCATGTTGCCATGGTCTGGTGATGGAGGAGGTAAAAACAATGACTGCAGATGCTGAAAATCAAATACTGGATTAGTGGTGCTGGAAGAGCACAGCAGTTCAGGCAGCATCCAACGAGCAGCGAAATCAACGTTTCGGGCAAAAGCCCTTCATCAGGAATAAAGGCAGTGAGCCTGAAGCATGGAGAGATAAGCTAGAGGAGGGTGGGGGTGGGGAGAGAGTAGCATACAGTACAATGGGTGAGTGGGGGAGGAGATGAAGGTGATAGGTCAAGGAGGAGAGGGTGGAGTGAATAGGTGGAAAAGAGGATAGGCAGGTCGGACAAGTCAAGGAGTCAGTAACTGAGCTGGAAGTTTGAAACTAGGATGAGGTGGGGGAAGGGGAAATGAAGAAGCTGTTGAAGTCCACATTGATGCCCAGGGGTTGAAGTGTTCCGAGGCGGAAGATGAGGCGTTCTTCCTCCAGGCGTCTGGTGGTGAGGGAGCGGCGGTGAAGGAGGCCCAGGACCTCCATGTCCTCGGCAGAGTGGGAGGGGGAGTTGAAATGTTGGGCCACGGGGCGGTTTGGTTGATTGGTACGGGTGTCCCGGCGATGTTCCCTAAAGCACTCTGCTAGGAGGCGCCCAGTCTCCCCAATATAGAGGAGACCACATCTGGAGCAACGGATACAATAAATGATATTGGTGGATGTGCAGGTGAAACTTTGATGGATGTGGAAGGCTCCTTTGGGCCTTGGATAGAGGTGAGGGAGGAGGTGTGGGCACAGGTTTTACAGTTCCTGCGGTGGCAGGGGAAAGTGCCAGAATGGGAGGGTGGGTCGTAGGGGGGTGTGGACCTGACCAGGTAGTCATGGAGGGAACGGTCTTTGCGGAAGGCGGAAAGGGGTGGGGAGGGAAATATATCCCTGGTGGTGGGGTCTTTTTGGAGGTGGCGGAAATGTCGGTGGATGATTTGGTTGATGCGAAGGTTTGTAGGGTGGAAGGTGAGCACCAGGGGCGTTCTGTCCTTGTTACGGTTGGAGGGGTGGGGTCTGAGGGCGGAGGTGCGGGATGTGGACGAGATGCGTTGGAGGGCATCTTTAACCACATGGGAAGGGAAATTGCGGTCTCTAAAGAAGGAGGCCATCTGGTGTGTCCTATGGTGGAAGTGGTCCTCCTGGGACCAGATACGGCGGAGGCGGAGAAATTGGGAATACGGGATGGCATTTTTGCAAGAGATAGGGTGGGAAGAGGTGTAATCCAGGTAGCTATGGGAGTCAGTGGGTTTGTAAAAAATGTCAGTGTCAAGTCGGTCGTCACTAATGGAGATGGAGAGGTCCAGGAAGGGGAGCGAGGTGTCAGAGATAGTCCAGGTAAATTTAAGGTCAGGGTGGAATGTGTTGGTGAAGTTGATGAATTGCTCAACCTCCTCGCGGGAGCACGAGGTGGCGCCAATGCAGTCATCAATGTAGCGGAGGAAGAGGTGGGGAGTGGTGCCGGTGTAATTACGGAAGATCAACTGTTCTACATAGCCAACAAAGGGACAGGCATCGCTGGGGCCCATACGTGTGCCCATGGCTACGCCTTTGGTCTGGAGGAAGTGGGAGGATTCAAAGGAGAAATTGTTAAGGGTGAGGACCACTGCATGTCCTTGGTGGAGTGGGAGGGGGAGTTAAAGTGTTCAGCCACTGGGTGGTTGGGTTGGTTGTTCCGGGTGTCCCAGAGGTGTTCCCTGAAATGTTCCGCAAGTAGGCGGCCTGTCTCCCCAATATAGAGGAGGCCACATCGGGTGCAGCGGATACAGTAAATGATGTGTGTGGAGGTGCAGGTGAATTTGTGATGGATATAGAAGGATCCATTGGGACGGAGGATTCGGAGGGAGATCTGTTGCTGGAGGCTTCAGATTTGTTGCAGGTACTGGTTGTCCTGGTTGGGTCCAAATTGTGTTGGTCTGAATGTAGTCCGGAGTCCATGCAGGGTCAGTCCGTTCTGTAGGTAGGTGCTGAGGAAGGAGATGTGGCTGTGGTAGCGAGTCTGCTTCAGGACGTGGCTGATAGTCTTTCAGAAAGTCTCAGTGTAAGAAGATTAAATGTGGAGACAGAGCTCTGGCTGAGAAACGTACACCCCAAACAATCATTCCCCAAACAATTTACCTCCCGAGACACAGCCTCCCAGCACTTACCTTCAGGGAAACCAGGATTGGCTCAGGGGAGATCGGTGAACAGCTGTCCCGAGATCTGTTGAAGGAATATCTCTGAAGAGTTAAAGGTACAGGTAGACATAAAGATACGCGCACAGAAAGACTGATTTTGTGTCAGAGACAGGACGAATATAGAGTAAAAAGACACAGAGATAGATGGAGACAGAGAGAACAAAGCAGAGGCAGGAAAGGACAAAATGAAAAGACAGAGAAAGCGGTGACAATGTATGGATAAAAAGTGACAGGAGACAGGGCGAAGAATGGGAAGTCGGACAAATCCAGGAACAGACACTGAGATGATCCGTACTCGAAGATTCTGTTCTTCAATTTGACGGTTTATACTCAAAACTCTTGAGACTGCACAAAATCTTTGTGAATGAGGAACCCACCCAGTGATATGCTTACGCAAACATCTTTCAATGTACAATAACAGGAAACACTAATCAAGCATGGAAGCTGGAAATCAGATTTGTAAAACAGAAACCAAACCTCACTGGAATTCAGACTTTTCACTTCACAAGAAGGTTCACTGGACCAAAAACATGATTTTTTTTGTTTCTCTCTCCACAGATACTGTCAGAACAATTGAGTTTCTCTTCAGCGAACTCCTCAGTGTGGATCACAACACAGCACGGATCTCCTGTTACTCAGTCTGGAGCTGCCCAGGGTTATTTAGCTGCTGCTCCTGGTCCACATGATGACGGGGAGGAGCTTGGATGACCAGCAGAGACCAGGGTCAGTGACAGTCACCAGGCCCTCGATGGCAGCAGAGAACGGTGGCACAGTGGTTAGCATTGCTGCCTCACAGCGCCAGGTTCAATTCCCGCCTCAGGCGACTGACTGTGTGGAGTTTGCACATTCTCCCCATGTCTGCGTGGGTTTCCTCCGGGTGCTCCGGTTTCCTCCCACAGTCCAAACATGTGCAGGTCAGGTGAACTGGCCATGCTAAATTGCCTGTAGTGTTAGGTGAAGGGGTAAATGTAGGGGAATGGGTCTGGGTGGGTTGTGGCTTTGGCGGGTCAGTGTGGACTTGTTGGGCCAAAGGGCCTGTTTCCACACTGTAGGGAATCTAATCTAATAAGCAGGGCATATACCTCAGGCACTGACACATACAAAGACTATCGAGGAGGGCTATCCACCAGACAATGACCTGGTATCACTCTCCAGGCTCATTAAGTGCGACAGGAAACCCCCCCACAGTCTAATCCCTGAACCCCAGCTCACACCCTCTCACAGCGTAGGACAAATGTCAACATGAAGCTGTGTATTGGAGCAAAATAAAGGTTCCTGTGGAATAGCCTGTAACTTGGTTGGAAATGTTGCTCAGGCTGCTCGTTCTCTGTGGTTTTCGTATGTTCAGTTAGGAATATTTTTATTTATTCGATCAGAATATAACTGCTCTGATTTGGTTACATCGACCTCATGGAATTCATTGCTGTCATGAATCAATCCAATAGTAATCCAGTGTCCAGTCTGTCACAGAAGCACTGATCCAATCGACACTAACTGCTTAATTGTGTTCACCGCCAGTCACTGGGGACAGCTTTTGAATTTAAAAAAAATCTTCAAACAACCTACTGCATTAATCACTCCACTTTACGTTCACTTCCTACTCCTCACATAGCGAACATCACTCCACCTTTCACTGTGTATTTGCAGCTCTCGCCTGACAACACTCCGAGACTCCAGTGCTCCTGTAATTCTGGAGTAATGCTCCATCTACATTGTCCTCTATCCGACACTCCCAAGTCAGGGACAGCATGGGGTTAGATACAGAGTAAAGTTCTCCCTACATTGTCTCCAGTACCACTCCCTGGACAAATAGAGTATAACATTTATCCTTTGCACACAAACACTGGGTAGACAATACAGGGTCAGATACGGAAGCTTAGTCTACATTGTCCCCATCAAAAACTCACAGGACAAGGACAGCATGGAATTAGATACAAGGTGAAGCCCCAATCCGCACTGTCCCAGACACACCCAGTACAGGAACACTTTGGGATTAGATACAGGGTAAAGCTCGTTCTACACTGTCCCTGTCAAACACTCCCCAGACAGGAACAGCAGGGGGTTAGATACAGAGTAAAGCCGTGTCTATAGAATCTCCTCTCAGTGACATGGTGGATGTTTGCGCTGTTTTGTGTGAAGTGAGTGACTGAACATCTGGAATGGAAAATCCCTGGGCATTTCACTGCTTCAGACTGGAATATGGAGCATGGAGTGTAATCGAACCTGTCAGGTGGGATACAGATAGCTCAATGGTGAGTAATGGGTAAGGTAAAGCTTCCTTGGCCCCATGGGATTGCTCTCTCCTCTGAGAGAGGTGACTGGTGGTGGCTTAATGTGAGGGTCACCATGCCTCAGGCGAGTTGTAAAGGTGAGAAGGTGTGACCTTTCTGGTAATTTCAGGAGGAGCAGGAATTGAACCTGGAGGCACGGCAACTCCGTGGTTAGCAACTGCTGCCACACACAGCCAGGGAACCGAGTTCAATTCCAGCCTCGGGCCACTGACTGTGTGGAGTTTGCACTTTCTCCCTGTGTCTGCGTGGGTTCCCGCAGGATGCTCCAGTTTCCTTCCAAGGTCCAAAGATGTGTAGGTAAGGTGGGTTGGCCATGGGAATGCAGGGGTCAGGGTATGATGCTCTTCGGAGGGTCAGTGTGGACTCAATGGACCGAATGGCCTGCTTCCGCACCGTAGGGATTCTATGAACCCACTCCAGTGGTGTCACTCTGTTCAAGCTAACCAACCTCACCCCAAGGGAAGGAACCCACTGGTGCCAGCTGGAGCTCACCAGGCTCTAGGATGCTGAGGACCGCACTCCCACCACACCCGTGATACTCCTCACACTGCCTGGACCTCTCCACGTTACCCAGCCGAGAGCTAATACTGGCTTCTGTTGAGATATTGCAGGAGAGAGTGCCTCACTTCCAAGAAATAATCCCACACATTTCCCAATTCCCAAAGCTCCATTGTTGCTCCTATCAGGATCTCCAGGCAATCCTAGCCCAGGCCAGGAAACAGGATGACAACAGACCAGGAAACAGTCTTATCCTGCATACCCAAAGTTTCATTCGTGGCTCTACCCAGCAGAGGGAAGCAGAGTTCAGTGCAGAAAACATAACGCGAGCTCCTGGAATCTTGAGCCCACAATCTGCTGTGTCACTGGAGCTGCTATACAACACCGGAAGGGTAAAGCTGACTAACAGAAAGACGGAAAATAGTCTGAGCTGAAGGGTTTACCCAGAAGGATCCTGCAGTGCAAGACGCTGTATAGGGGAGGGGGCGGCTCTGGGAGAGTGGTCTACAGGGGAGGGAGTGACACTGGGAGAGGGGTCTACACGGGATGGAGGGGCACTGGGAGAAGGGTCTACAGGGGAGGGAGAGGCACTGGGAGAGGGGTCTACAGGGGAGGGAGAGGCACTGGGAGAGGGTTCTACAGGGGAGGGAGAGACACTGGGAGAGGGGTCTACTGGGGAGGGAGAGGCACTGGGAGAGGGTTCTACAGGGGAGGGAGTGACACTGGGAGAGGGTTCTACAGGGGAGGGAGTGACACTGGGAGAGGGTTCTACAGGGGAGGGAGAGACACTGGGAGAGGGGTCTACTGGGGAGGGAGAGGCACTGGGAGAGGGTTCTACAGGGGAGGGAGTGACACTGGGAGAGGGTTCTACAGGGGAGGGAGTGACACTGGGAGAGGGTTCTACAGGGGAGGGAGAGACACTGGGAGAGGGGTCTACAGGGGAGGGAGAGGCACTGGGAGAGGGTTCTACAGGGGAGGGAGAGGCACTGGGAGAGGGTTCTACAGGGGAGGGAGTGACACTGGGAGAGGGTTCTACAGGGGAGGGAGTGACACTGGGAGAGGGTTCTACAGGGGAGGGAGAGACACTGGGAGAGGGGTCTACAGGGGAGGGAGTGACACTGGGAGAGGGTTCTACAGGGGAGGGAGTGACACTGGGAGAGGGTTCTACAGGGGAGGGAGAGACACTGGGAGAGGGGTCTACACGGGAGGGAGGGGCACTGGGATAGGGGTCTACAGCGGAGGGAGAGGCACTGGGATAGGGGTCTACAGGGGAGGGAGCACCAATATCTAAAATCTACAAGCAACTGTCAAAGATGGTCTATATTCAAACCAGTTTTTAATTCCATTTATTAATGAATTCACATTTCACCACTCTGGTAGGATTTGAACTCATGTCCCCAGATGATTAACCTGGGGTTCTGGTTTCCTGAACCAATGACAGTGCCATAACACATTTGCCACATTGTTTTGACCTCTCCCTGTGTTTGATTTTACTTTTAATGCCAAGAGGTGTTTATGGGGATTCCTGCAAGTATTTGGAACAGTATCACGAAGTTGGGATGATCTGTTGGGTTTTCAGATTGGTTAAGTTTTTCAGTTAGGTAAATCAATGACTGCAGATGCTGGAAACCAGATTCTGGATTAGTGGAAGAGCACAGCAGTTCAGGCAGCATCCGAGGAGCAGCAAAATCGACGTTTCGGGCAAAAGCCCTTCATCAGGAAGTTTTTCAGTTATTCAGTTTTGTCTTTCATTTGATAATCATGTAAATAAATTCAGTTTTGCTTAAAACAATGTGATTTGACCAATTGCATCCCTCCTGGAGTATCTACTTTACAGCTGCTGAAAACAACTATCAAAGTTAGGGTTTGGGTTACATTGAGGCAGTCTAACCTGGTCCATACCTGCTTCCATTCCCTAGATGTGAGATTCTGGACATAGAGCACAGTTCTCTGCCAGTAGATAGTATGTTGGCCTCAGCAAGATCCAACATATGGATGGTCACAATATTGAACACAGAACATGGAATAAGACAGGAATAGGCTCTTCGGCCCATCATGTGTGTGTGCCAATCATGAAACTAATCCCATCTGCCTGCACCTGGCCAGTATCATTTTATTCCCAACCTGTCCATATCTCTGTCCAAATCCTCTTAGATCTTGCTATTATATCAGTTTCTACCATCTCCCCCAGCAGGGCATTCCAGGCACCAACAACCGTGTGTAAAAAGCTTACCTCACGCATCAGCCTTAAACACTTCTCCCGCTCACCCTAAACCTATACCCTTTACTATTTGATGCTTCCATCCTGGGAAAAACAATCTGACTATCCACGCCTCCTGGAATTTTATATACTTCTATCAGGTCACCACTCAAGCCTCTGATGCTCCAGCAAAAACAATCCAAGTTTCTCCAACCCCTCCTTATAGATTAGTACACTCCAATACAGGAAACATCCTGGTAAACCTGAAAACCAAAGAAGTTCAAATACATAATTATTTGAAGTTTGTGTCACTGGTAGACATGGCAGCATGGTGGGTCAGTGGTTAGCGCTGCTGCCTCACAGCACCTCAGGGCTGACTGTGTGGAGTTTGCACATATCCCTGTTTCTCCGTGGGTTTCCTTTGGGTGCTCCAGTTCCCTCCCACAATCCAAAAATGTACAGGTCAGGTGAATTGGCTATGCTAAATTACCCATAAAGTTAGGTGCATTAGTCAGGGGTAAATAGAGTCGGTTACTCTTCGGAGAATCAGTGTGGACTTGTTGGACCAAATGGCCTGTTTCCACACTGTAGGAATCCAAAAAAAAAGGTGTTTGGCACGCTTGCCTTCATTGCTCAGACCTTTGAGTGTAGGAGTTGGGACATCATGTTGAGGTTGTATAGGACATTAAGAAGGCCTCTGCTGTTGTAATGTGTCCTGGTCTTAGGAAGGCTATTATTAAGCTGGAAAATATTCAGAAATGATATAATAGGATGCTGCCAGGTAGGGAAGGTTTGAGTTATAAAGAGAGACTGGGTCTTTATTCAGTGGGGTAGAGGAGGTTGCAAGGTATCATGAGGTTATAGATAGGGTTGATGATAGGTGCCTGTACCACAGGGTGGAGCATATCAAGACTGAGGGGCATATATTATTAAGGTGAGATGAGAGAAATTTTAAAAGGATGTGGGGGCACATTTTTTACACAGAAAGTCGTACGCGTTTGGAATGAACTTTGTCAGGAAGTGGTAAATGTGAGCACAGTTACAACGTTGAAAAGACACTAAGATAAGATAATGATTAGGAAAGGTTTGGAAGAATATGGACCAGGAGTGGGCAGGTGGAGCTAGGCTGGGTTGGGAATATGGTGGCATGGGCTGGTTGGACCAAAGGCCCGGTCTGACTGGATGACATTGGTTAGGCCTATTCTGCAATACTGTGTCCACTTCTGGTCTCCCTGTTACATGAAGGATATTATTAAGCTGGAGAAGATTCAGAAGAGATTTATCGGGATATTGCTGGGATAGGAGGGATTTGGTTCTAAGGAGAGGCTGGGAATTTTTCACCAGAGCGTGGGAGGTCAAGAGGTGACTGTATAGAGGTGTATAAAATCATGAGGGGTACAGATAAGGTGAATGGCAGGTGTCAATTCCCTTGGGTAGGGGATTTCAAGACTAGGGGCATATTTTGAAGGTGAGAGGAGAAAGTTTTAAAAGAAGACATGAGGGCCAATATTTTACACAGAGAATGGCTCATGTGTGCAATGACCTTCCAGAGGAAGTGGTGGATGCAGGCACAGTTACAACGTTTAATAGACACTTGGATAAGTTCATGAAAAGGAAAGGGTTGGAGGGATATTGGCCAGGACTGGGCAGGTGGCAATAGTTTAGTTTAGGATTATGTTTGGCAGGGACTGTTTAGGCTGAAGGGTCTGCTTCCATGTTATATGAGTCTAGAACTGCAGATGTTGGAAATTGGAAACAAAACAGAAATTGCTGGAGAAATCCAGCAGGCCTGACAGCGTCTGCAGAGAGTTACTGTTCCAGGTCCAGTGACTCTTCAGGGGGTTCTGAAGAATGGTCAATGGACCTCAAACTGGGTGCTCCGGTTTCCTCCCATAGTCCAAAGATGCGAAGGGTAGGTGGATTGCTCATTCTAAATTGCCTTATGTGTCCAGGTATGTGCAGGCTAGGTGGATTGGCGATGGTAAATGTAAGGTTACAGGGATAGGTTTTCAGTTACCAGTGACATCAAAGGGTATGAGATAGCACTTGAATTTGGCATGGAGGAAGAGAGTTTATCATGGAGTAGAATGTTGCAGTAGGTTCAAGGGGCTGAATGGCCTATTCCTGTTCCTCTGCCCAGTCCAATCAACTGCCAACATCAAGCTGATATGTGGATGGCTAGTCTGCATGCTGTATCAACTAACCAGCAGAACATTGCAGCAGCTCAGGCTATTGGCATAGCAGAGGCAGATTTATCCACATCACGTGTGAGTGTTCAACAGAGCAGTGTGCAGGATGCTTTACCAAGTCACACAGCCCCTGTATGACTTTGCTGATTCCAGACCATCGCTAGATAAACTCAGGTTAGATGACAGCTGTCTACACAGTGCAGCAATGGAGACTAGAGAACAGGGACAGAAAAAAACAAACAAAACATGACGGGAATGCATAAAACCTCTGCACGCAGACTCTCAAACCAATGCACCAGCTGAGACCAGGTAGTGAGTGAGAGTATTTTATTGTGTTTCATAAATAATTGAAGAGTTTGATTTTTACAGGCTAAATTGGTTTGATTACATTCAACAACTGGTCATTAAAAATTCAGTTCAAGGCACAATAGGTGAGACCGAAAGACGATGAACAAATCTGGTCACATTGGCTGAGAACACTGAAAAGGTGCAACTCAGTAATCACAGAGAAAGGCTTGTTCAGTTACAAGTGATCTCTAGTACAGGGTGAACTATCCTCGCCCCCTCTCTGTAATTCAATCTCTTGGCTCTAGTCTCAACAATCTCCAGATGAGACGGCTCTGCAAATAAACTACAAATTCCGACAGGTGCAAACCTTTCAGCGTTGCTTCATGTCCAGTGATCTAACTTTCTTATTTTGTAGCTCCTCGGATCAGGATTTGTCCTGTTCTACTTTGGAACCAAGCCCCCAGCCCACCTGGCACTCTCATTGACGATTGCACAGAACACCATGTTCCACCTTTAAAGTGTGGATCACAACACAGCATGGATCTTCTGTGGCTCAGTCTGGAGCTGCCGAGGGTCATTTAGCGGCTGCTCCTGGTCCACATGAGGAGCTTGGATGACCAGCAGAGATCAGGGCCAGTGACAGTCACCAGGCCATCGATGGCAGTAGAGAATAAGCAGGACAGACACTTCCCCTCAGGCACTGACACATACAGAGGCTATAGAGGAGGACTATCCACCAGACAATGACCTGATATCACTCTCCAGGCTCATCAAGTTCAGCTTATTCAGTGCAACAGCCAAACTCCGACAGTCTAATCCCTGAACCCCAGCTCACATCATCTCACAGCGTAGAAAGACAAATGTCAACATGAAGCTGTGCATTGGAGAAAAATAAAACAAAGCTAGTTGCTGTGGAATAGCCTGGAACTGGGTTGGAAATGGTGCTCAGACTGTTCACTCTCTGGTTTTCATAACATTCAATTAGGAATTATTTTATTTTATTTGATCAGAATATAACTGACCTGATTTTGTTACACTACCTCATCTAATTCATTGCTGTCATGAATCCATCCAATAGTAATCCACTGGCCAGTCTGTCACAAAAGCACTGATCCGATCGACACTAACTGCTTAATTGTGTTCATCGCAAGTCACTGGGAACACCTTTCAGTCTTGATATTTTCTAATTAACTAGTTCAGGGCTCTTACTGCACACTTCAGGAGCAAGTGGGACTTCGACTGAGGAAGGGAACAACATAATTCTATTCTATTCCACTGTTAATCACTGGCCTCTTTCTGTGCATCACATCCTAACACTTTCAATCATTGCTTTTAAGAAAAATGTTTGACCTTGGTATTTTATGGAAATCCACAGAACCCCAAATACAGGTTTCCTACAACAAGTGCAGAGGGTGAAAGAATGAAAATAATTGGATTATCTCTCCAAGTTCCTCCCAGAGAGCCCTGGATATGAGAATCTTGTCCTATGATTGAAGTGTTTACATCAGCTTTATGATTCACATGGAGCTTGACCTCAAAAGCCCAACCACATTGAGATGTCTGTTGGCACACAGCTAACGTTTAGCAAATACACATGTTCCAAAAACATAGTTGAAAGTGGATTCGCAGGTAAATAGGATAGTGAAGAAGGTGTTTGGTATGCTTTCCTTTATTGGTCAGAGTATTGAATACAGGAGGGTGGGAGGTCATGTTGCGACTGTACAGGACATTGGTTAGGCCACTGTTGCAATATTGCATGCAATTCTGGTCTCCTTCCTATCGGAAAGATGTTGTGAACTGAAAGGCCTCAGAAAAGATTTACAAGGATGTTGCCAGGGTTGGAGGATCTGAGCTACAGGGAGAGGCTGAACAGGCTGGGGCTGTTTTCCCTGGAGCGTCGGAGGCTGAGGGGTGACCTTATAGAGGTTTACAAAATTATGAGGGGCATGGATAGGATAAATAAACAAAAGTCTTTTCCCTGGAGTCAGGGAGTCCAGAACTGGAGGGCATAGGTTTAGGGTAAGAGGGGGAAGATCATTAAAGAGACCTAAGGGGCAACGTTTTCATGCAGAGGGTGGTACATGTATGGAATGAGCTGCCAGAGGATGTGGTGGAGGCTGATACAATTGCAACATTTAAGAGGCATTTGGATGGGTATATGAATAGGAAGGGTTTGGAGGGATATGGGCTGGGCACTGGCAGATGGGACTAGATTGGGTTGGGATATCTGGTCGGCATGGACGGGTTGGACCGAAGGGTCTGTTTTCATGCTGTACATCTCTATGACTCCATACAGTCAGGACCAGAAAGGATCAAAGAATCGTTGGGGGGGTAGGGGAGCAGTGTTTGATGGTGAATATCTGCCCTCGAAAAGGCTTATAATGAAGGATCTGAAAACTGGAAGACAATCACAACACCCTGGAGAACAGGAGGTCCTCGAGTGCAGTTACCAGAGCAAAGCAAAGATGTGGAGGAGCTGGTGTTGGACCAGGGTGGACAAACTCAGAAGTCACATGACACCAGGTTATAGTCCAAAATCACAAGCTTTCGGAGCGCTGCTCCATTGTCAGGTGGGGTAGACCATGACTGTGTGCTTCCCTCCACTTCACAGACAAAAGGGGCAGCATTATGAAAGCTTGCGATTTCAACTAAGCCTGTTGGACTATAACCTGTTGTCATATGACTTCTGATACTTAACGAAACACGCTCATCTCCATGAGGAAGAAACTTAGAAATTGGTGTCCACCCTCAAAACTGGCATGTTCCATACTTGGTTTGATGACTTGATCTTGACACAGGATCAGGCTGATACTAAATAGACCCTTACAAAAGTAAAACACTGCAGATGCTGAAAATCTGAAATAAACACACTGCTTCAAAACATTAACTCTGTTCCAGATCCTACCTGACCTGCTAATAATTCACTGCATTTTCGGTGCTTATTCCATTTGGCTCCTTTTGGCCTGTTCCCCAAATCTAAGTCTGTGGATCCACCTTACCTAGAAAATAGTAGCGTGAGTAGGCCATTCAGCCCTGCTGAACCCTGCACTATGACCATGGCTGACCATCCAACTCAGCAGCCTGTTCCTGCTTTCCCCCCATAATCCCTTTAGGCCCAAGTGCTATATCTAACTCCTTCTTGAAATCTTTGATGCTTTGGTCTCACCTGCTCCCTGTGGCAGAGAATCCCACAGTCTCCCCACTCTCTGGATGAAGACATTTCTCTTCATCTCAGTCCCAACTGGTTTACGCTGTAGCCTCAATCTGTGACCCTTGGTTCTGGGCTCCCCAGTCATTGGGAACACCTTTCCTGTATCTAACTTTTCTAGCACTGTATGGATTCTATAGACTTCTAGGAGATTCCCGCCCCCCTCATTCTTCCAAACACCAACGAATTTAATCCTATCGATTCAACATCTCCTCGTGTGTCAGTCCTGCCATCCCAGGAATCAAGCTTTGCTGCATTCCCTCAACATTCCCTACAGGGTTGGCAATGGCCCAGTTGGTATTATTGCTAGACTATTAATTCAGAGACTGTAGTAATGTCCTGAGGACCTGGGTTCAAAATATGGCAGATGCTGGAATTTGAATTCAATAACAGTCTCAAAATAACAGTCAAAGATGACCATGGAAACAATTACCAACTGTCAGCAAAAAAAACCCCCATCTGGTTCACTAATATACTTTACAAAAGTAAATCTGCCATCCTTACCTGGTCTGGCCTACATGTGACTCCATACCCAAAGGAATGTGGTTGACCCTTAACTGCCCAACCAGTGATACCCACATTCAAGAATGAATAAAATAAAAACTTTCCTCAGATAAGGAGACCAATACTGAACCTCATATTTTGCCTCATATCTTTGAATGTGCGATTCACAAAAATCTCTTAATCTCATGTTTAAAATGAACAACTGAATCACCATCAGTTGCTATTATGGAAGAAAGTTACACCCCTTATACGAAGAAATGTTTCCAAGTGACAATCCTAAAGGTTCTGGCTCACAGTTTAGGATGTGCCTGTTTTCCTAGTCTTTCCAGTTGGTACAGAGTGTGTCTCTCTTTATCTGTTCACCCTGATATCTTGATAACTTGGATAAAACAGCCCTGTAACTTTCTAAAAACAGCAAATACCACGCAACTTTGTACATTCTCTCTTGGCAATTTAATATTTATAACTCAGATACCAATGGGATCGAATTAACAAAGCAAGGCCAGGAAAATCCTTAAAATGGCACCACAGTTTGGGACATTGGCATATTCTGAAGTGTAGCTTTCTACATTATCATCTATACATTTAAAGAAGAGGTGAATCGCTGAGGGCTCATCACAGGTCCTTGCAGGACCATCACTACTCCCATCTTGTACATCAACTCCCTGTCCATTCACCCACTTCCTTCCCAAGGCTCAGCTAATATGGTAACTGACTGAATGACCTGATATGGAGGTGCTGGTGTTGGATTGGAGTGGACGAAGTCAGCAATCACATGACACCAGGTTGTAGTAAACCAGGTTTATTTGAAATCACAAGCTTTCAGAGCCCACCTGACAAAGCAGCAGTACTCCACAAGCTTATGATTGCAAATAAAGCTGTTGGACTCTAAACTGGTGTGGTTTAAGCTGAATGACCAGCCAACAATTGCATAAACTACAACTTTAGCTGACAGTCTTTCACAGGACTTTTTAAATGCCTGTTGGAAGTCTGTAAACAAAACACTTAAAGGATAAGTATCTGTCCAGTACCGAACACTAGATCATGCCTCTGGTGTGCTATTCTCCAGTCACTGTGTAAACCTTGGGTCCAGCTATTTACACAGTGTGAACAGGGAAGGTTTACTTCAGCACGTAAGCAGCTACCGAACACAGGGATTAGAGAATACAACAGGGAGAAAGAATGAAAACTGAACAGCCTCACAGTAAACAACAAATAAATCAGTACAACATTCTGAATGCCCGTGTGAGTGCAGTGAGGCAGCCCCATAGCACAGTTAGAGATGCGGACCTGACAATTTGCAGCTTGCAAATCAGAAAGGACACAGGGTCAAACCAACAACATGCAGTAGCACAGGACAAGTTAGTGAACTTTAGGCTGTTAAAGATTTTTACACAATAAATGCAAATAAACCAAATGCTTATTTAGTGGGGAATGAAAAGTACAACCAAAAGAGCAGACAGAAATATCAATGGAACAGAACAGGACATGGAATCAAGTTAAAGGAGCTGCTGGATAAGGCTTTAAGGCCAAGACAGTCAATTATTCCCAATCCCAAAAGCCTAGAAGACAAGGGCACACGATCATTTATTAGCATTGTGAATTTTTGGAAATCTCTCCTCCCAGGAACCGTGCTGCTCAGTTGCTTCATTTCTTCAAATTTGAGATTGACAGTTTGAGAAAGTAAGGGAATTGAAAGTGATGGAGATACTGCGCGACTTCTTAGCAAATAGTTGGGGAGGTGGATTCGACAAGGGGGTCCTATTTCTGCTCATGTTTCTCATGTTCATGATATTAGGATATTTACAGTCGTGTTAATCATTCCCTGTTCCTCATTTCCAAACATTGGGCTGTTACAGCAGCTTGGAAGAATGAAGCCTCCATTTCTGACATGATGGTTACGACAGGGCAGTGACTCAGGGATGTTTTGCAATCTGCGCAATATTCCCCCTCCCCACCTCTTCAAACAGTGTCAATCACAGTCTCTCACGTGATTTCCCTCCCATTTTAAGGCCTGCTGCTTTGTATTTCATCGACACAGATCAGTCACCGAGAAGCTGTTAATAGGATGCTAATTATATTAATAAGGGGCATGCTTTAATTAAGTACCTACAGCACTGATAGAGACTGACGGGACACCAGAGTGGTTGGGAGGCAGCAAGTATACTTCATACAGTATTGGGTAAATACAACTAGTGTCTAGTTCCACACTTCACCAAATGGTTTGGGATTATGTTATCAGACGTACGTGAAGTCTGGGATTTGTATCGAGTCCAAGACTTACATGTGCTCGATAAGGCAAGTTAATGAGACTAGGCAAGGCAATAATATCAACGAAACAGCTCTGATGGACAACTATAAGAACAGGATGTGGTATATTAATAGGTAACTCATCAAAACCAACAGTACTGAGCAATGTCAGCATGATCAGACCTGGAGGTGAAGCCAGAGTCCCAGTAGGTGGAAGAGATGTGAAATATGGTTCTTTTACATTAAGTTATCATTTTATGTAAAAGGTACAACCACTGCTGGAGCACTGGGACCCATCTAGATCAATGCTCCAGCATTTATTGCCTATCCCTAGTTGCCCCTTAAGAAGGTGGTGGTGAGCTGCCTTCTTGAACTGCTGCAGTCCACCTGCTGTGGGTGTACCCACAATGCCATTAGAGGTGGAATTCCAGGCTTTCGACCCAGTGACACTGAAGGAATGGCAATGCATTTCCAAGTCAGGATGCTGGCTGGGTTGGAGGGAACTTGCAGGTTTCTGCTTTTCCATGCATTTTGTCTAAGTCATTGAGAAAAAAGATTTTGGAGGTGATAACGAAGGGGTTTCGTTGAGTTTCTGTAGTACAACTTGTAGAAGGTACACACTGCTGCAACTGAGTGGTGGTTGTAAAGAGTGTCAATTTTGAAGGGGCAGAATGGTTTCCATTGAGTTTTGTTTGCTCTGGAATATATCGAGTTTGTTGTTGGATCTACATCCATCCAGGCAAGTTGGGAGTATTCCATCACACTCCTGACTTGTGCCTTGCAGATGGTGGACAGACTTTTTGGGAGTCAGGTGGCAAGTTATTTTCTGCAGTGACCTGCTCTTATAGCCACTGTGTTGATGTGGAGAGCCCAGTTGAGCTTCTGATCAATGATAACTGTCAGGATGCTGATAGTAGGGGATTCAGAGATGGTAATGCCATTAAATGTCAGAGTGGTGATTAGATTGTCTCTTATTGGAGATGGTCATACCCTGTCATTTGTGTGGCAAAAACATCACTTACCACTTTTCAGACCAATCCTGAATTTTGTCCAGGTCATGTTGCATTTGAACGCTGAACATGGACAGTTTCAGTGGTTGAGGAATCATAAATGCTGAACACTATGCAATTATTGGTATACATCCCCAATTCAGACTGTTTGATGATGGGAACGTCACTGATGAAGCAATTGAAGGTCAAGGACACTATCCTGAGGAACTGCAGAGATGGCCTGGAGCTGAGATGACTGTCCCCCACAACCACAACCATCTTCCTCTGTACCAGGTATGACTCCAACCACTGGAGAGTTTGCCCCCTGACATCCATTGATCCTAGTTTTGCCAGGGCTCCTTAATACCACACTCCATCAAATGCACCCTTGATGCCAAGGGCTATCACTATCCCCTCTGGAATTCAGCTCTTTTGTCCATGTTTGAACCAAGGTCGTAATGAGGTCAGGAGCTGAGCGGCCTGGTGGAACCCAAACTAGGTGTCACTGAGCAGGTTATTGCTGAGACCTTCCATCACTTTACTGATGATTGAGAGTAGACTGATGGGGCGGTAATTGGCCAGGTTGGATTTGTCCTGCTTTTTATGTACAGGACATACCTGGGCAAATTTCCACATTGTCAGGTAAATACCAGTGTTGTAACTGTACTGGAACAGTTTGGCTAGGGGAGCGGCGTTTTCTGGAGCACAAGTTATCAGTACTATTGCTAGAATGTTGTCAGAGCTCATTTGCAGAATTCAGTGCCTCCAACCTTTTCTTGACATCACATGGAGTGAATCGAATTGGCTGAACGATTCAAACCTCTGGAGGAGGCAGAGATGGATCACCTCAGCCTGAAGATTGCTGCCAAAAGCTTCAGCCTTAGCTTTTGCATTGACGTGGTGGGCTTTGCCATCATTGAGAATGGGGAGATCTGTGGATCCTCCTTCACCAGTGAATTGTTCAATTGTCCATCATTACTTATGACTGGATGTGACAGGACTGCAGAGCGTAGGTCTGACTGATCAATTGGTTGTGGGATCTCTTAGCTCTATCACTTGCTGCTTCTGCTGTTTGGTGTGCAAGTAGTCCTGTTTGATAGCTTCACCAAATTGGCACCTCATCTTCAGGTCTGCCTACTGCTGCCACTGGCATGCCTTGCTGCACTCACCATGCTACCAGGGTTAATCCCCTGACCTGGTGATAATGGACCATGAGTTTATACGGATGCCCACAGCCTCATGGATGGGCAGAGTTGAATCGTCAGATTATGTTTGAAGTCTGTCCCAATGAAGACTGTAGTAGTGCTACAAAATATGATAGATACTTTGCTCAGTTTGAAAGTGGGATGCCACCCCTACAAGTATTCTACAGTAATTACTGTTACTGGAGGGGCTGTTCGGAACAGATTGATCATGTGTATCCATTCCTCATCAACCACTACTGACCCGTGGGGGTGGGGAGACAGTGACAGGAGTTTTCAACACCTCAGGGTCTGCAGTCAACTCCCTCCTGACCATATGTCACTGTATCAGCACCTCTGCTGGGCTTGTTCTGGCTGTGGGATAATGGTGATAGTGTTGTCTGAGACTTTAGCAATGAGAACTTTGCTGTGTGTGAAATTTCCATTTCCTGTCAATTCTCTGTTTCTGACTGGCTCGTCTGGCTTGACTGAAGAGTCAACCACTTTGCTGTTGGCCTGGAGTTACGTGTAGGCCAGAGCAAATGAGGACGGCAGAGTTCTTCCCCTAAAACAAAGCTGATGAGCCAGACAGACAATTGAGAATAGCTACATAGTCACCAACAGACTTACTATTAATTCCAGATTTATTCATTAAAGTTCCACCATCTGCCACATTCTCACAGTATTAACCTGCTGCTCAGGACTATTCACCCAATGACAATACAACTACATCAGCGACTACCCAGAGTTAAATTAGTAAGGATTGAAAAACATTCTGGCAGCTGAACTGGATTAAAATAACTTGTGGAGCCTCAATGATCATTAAGAACAAGAAGCAGCATCTGGAAGAGACATTTCGATTGCTATACGTCAAGACAATTGTACCTTCCTGGAGAATGGTAGAGCTGTTGTAGAGGATACTCAGATTTTAGGGAGAGAGCAGGACAGTGGGATCTAGCTTTGCATAGCATATACTAGCAGTTCCTATGTTATAAATCCTTAGTCGCAATTCCCACAGTCTGGAAGGATGTAACATTTACAGAATTAAGCACCATGGTTCTTGTGAGACTGGCAAGTAAGCTCAGGTTGTTAATGTCGATCCTCCATCCCAGAGCTCACCAGAGTTACCTGGGTAGGGAAGAATTTACTTCCATGTTTTCTTTAGCTCATGCTCAGAGGAAAGGGAAGCAGTTGCGTAGAGTCCATAACTTAGCAAAACCTACGTGAACTGGGATGAGTTAAATACAGCTTTTAACATGATAAACACAATGAATGTTAGAGCCTCAAATCCTCAACAGGGATGATCAAGAGAAAGCAGATATTCACCAAGTAGTACAAATCACATCATTCCGAGTTGCAGAATTCCGGATTATAAGTGGGTTAGGTTTGTCAATGTCACCGTGGCAAGTATTGTTCGTGTTAAACACACACACACACACACCCACACAGAGTGCTGAGGCCACACTATAAAGTGCAAAAATAAAAACTTATTTTCTTTAAAAAGGCACTAATTTTGCAGAAGAACTGCACTCAGGAAGTAGAGTCTGCTGAAGCTCTGTTGGCTCTGGTGTCTTCCAGGAAGAAACAGAACATGTTCTTATGTACAGGGCAGAAATAATTTCCTTCCACCCAGGGCAGCTCATCTTGTGTTCATACCAGGTATGTCCTTTAAACCAACAGGTCTTCAGTGACAGTCACACAAGGGAAACCTGGCAATGAAAACAGGGATTAATATTCATTCTGCATGCAGCATGCTAACATGGGAAACTGTGATGTGAATTGTCCCAGTTATATTAAGTCTATGCTATTATGTCCGCCATAAAACACTCAATATTTAAACTGTAGTTTAATGTATAAAACATACAGAAAAAGGAATCCATTGGTAACCATAAACAATTCAAATGAAAACACCATGCTGACTAACCAAGCTCTAACCATAAACTGCATAAACTGAATAGAGAACTTCATCCACCAGTTCAATATCTTCATGGGTATCTCCATCCTCAAATACTGCAGGATGCCCCATAGGCAAACACATTAAAACTTAACATCACTGACTAAAGTTAAAATTTCTGCACAATGAATAAATATTGTGCATTCAGCTTCAGGCTCCACATCTCAGAAAGGGATAACTGTGCAGCACAGGGTTGCGTCAATGGCGGAAGGGCTGAAAGCCTCCAGTGTACGGACTAATCCTGCGTTCTTTAGAGTTTCATGGGTGTGGTGTTAGACATGAAAACATGATAAGAGGAGGAGAGCGAGAAAGGGAGAGGGAGAGCGAGAAAGGGAGAGGGAGAGCGAGAAAGGGAGAGGGAGAGCGAGAAAGGGAGAGGGAGAGCGAGAAAGGGAGAGGGAGAGCGAGAA